>NW_026692980.1:0-105611 GCF_021218885.2 Marmota monax
TTTAACAAAAGCTACAGTATATAATTTTTTATAAGATACTTTAATTTTTATTAAGTAAACCATGATACTGGTATTTTTTTCATTATTGTTGTTATAGTTTATTGTGATCAGTCAATATGAATCTCTCTCCAAATCTTACCCCACCACCACTCCTATGGATTCCTTAAAAGATGTGAAAGTGGTATTTTTGAACCTTCATATTTTGTCAAAATTTTTCAAAAAATTTTATTAGTGCAAATTAGTTACAAAGAACAGTGGGATTCATTGAGGACTGTTTGTTCATGCACATAACATTTTGATCATTCCTACCCTCACTGTACCCTACCACCCTTCTCCTCCACCCTGCCCTTCCCTTAAGCTCCTCCCCTTCCTTTTCTCTAACAATATCCTTTCAGACAGTTTACAGCACTCTGCTGTCCTTATCTCAGTGCTAGTGTGTTAGAGTCTGTAAACAAGTCAAAATAACACCTGGCATTTTGCCAGGGGACTGTTAGAGTTCCTAAACAAGTCTGGATGGTGCCTGGCAAAATGCCAGAGGGAGTGGTTTGAGAAGTAACAAAAGCAAGCCATTAAGTGTGGAGATTCCTGATTGGTTGACTGATGTATCTAGTTTATGCTAATTAGATAAGCTGTGTGGAATGTATAAATACCGCTCCTGTCCTGCAATAAAGGGCTCCCTCTCCTGCTGTATCAACGTGCACAAGTTGTTCATCACCCCCCGGTTATTTTGCTGCTGCAGCCGGACTGCGGCACTAGTGAATTCCCTTTCCCTTGCCCTCTACACTGTCATCCTTTGAAAAACCACATCAAGTAGAATTCAAGATGATAAATATATTACACTAAAAAATCCCTAAAGATTGCATACAGATTAATACATGTAAAAGACATCATTTTAATTAAGATCACAATTAACTTATTTCTGTAGTTTTAGTCTAATTTTAAAAATGTGATCTACTTCCCCCAAATAATTTTTTTTTCATTTAATATTTAAAACTAGTTTAATATATGTATGATGGCTACAATTAATGGAGTAGAAGCATTTTAATTTTCTCTTGAATTTCAAAAATAAGTGATATATAATACATCCAATTTTATAATTACTTGAATACAGAAATAAAAGTTTTTCAGAATGCATATGAAAGTCAAAGTATTTTATCTTTTAACTTAAAATAAACTCCTTTCTTGATTTTAATAATAAACTTAGTTGTAAGTTCTATAATCTGAAGATCATTTAACAGAGGGGCTAGACAATGGGTTGGAGAAAAGCTCATGATCTTACAATCATCTTCAATTGTTGGCCTCTCTTTAAAAAAATCCTCATTCTTGCTAAAGGAAATACCTTTTGAGAAATTGTGTTCCTATAGGCGAATTGTCAAATGTGGTAGTTGCTAGGAAACAATTCCATTAAAATCATGACATTGAATGTCATTTTCAGCTCATGAACACACAATAAAAACACAAAGAAAAATATAAATAAGGCTTCACAAAGCTCTATAATAAAAGATAGCCAAGAACAAGATCTAATAAAAAGATTGCTTTTCTTTTTTTAAATTACAGTTGTAATGTTTAACATGTATGATCTCTTGACCTTAAAACAATTTTACATTATGATTAATATATTAATATATTTAATTGGTGTTGATTATGTCAATTAACTTAATCAAAATTTCATAACATTAAAAAGTGGTACATAATATACTTTAGAAATAAATTATTTTGAGTTCTTTTATATCTAGAGATTAGATCTCTATCTGACATGCATGTGGTAAAAAACTGCTCCTATTCTGTAGGCTGCCTCTTCACCTCACTGATTATTTCTTTTGCTGAGAAGAAGCTTTTTAGTTCAAATCAAACCATTTATTCTTTATTTTATTTATTATACTAAAGGAGTCTTGTTAAAGAAGTCGGGGTCTAATTCAACATGATGAAGATTTGGATCTGCTTTTTCTTCTACTAAAAACATGGTCTCTGGTCTAATTCCTATGATATATAAAGGAATCAAAAATCTTAACACCAAAAATAATAATGATAATAATTGCCCAATCAATAAATGGTTCAAGGAACTGAAAGATGTATCTCAGAAGATGATATACAATTGATCAAAAAATATATGAAATAATGTTCAATATCTCTATCAATTACAGAAATGCAAATCAAAACTACTCTAAGATTTCATCTCACTCCAGTCAGAATGGCAGCTATTATGAAAACAAACAACAATAATTATTTGCGAGGATGTGGAGGAAAAGGCACACTCATGCATTGCTGGTGGGACTGCAAATTGGTGCAACCAATCTGGAGGTTCCTTGGAACTATCATTTGACCCAGCTATTCCATTCCTCTGTTTATATGCAAAGGACTTAAAAACAACATAGGGCAGTGACACAGCCACATCAATGTTTATAGCAGCACAATTCACAATAGCTAAATGATGGAATTAACCCTGATTACCTTCAGTGGATTAATGGATAGGGAAAATATGGTATATATACACAATGGAATGTTAGTCAGCATTAAAAAAGAATAATTTCATGGGATTTTCAGGTAAATGGATGGAATTGGAGAATTTCATGCTAAGTGAAGTAAGCCAATCTCAAAAAAAAAAAAAAAAAAAAAAAAAACAAAGGCCAAATTGTTTCTCTGATATGTGGATGCTGTTCCATAATGGGAGTCAGGGGTGGGTGATATGATAGAGATGGAGGAACTTTAGATATGGCAAAGGGGAGAGAAGAAAAGGCAGAGGGTATGGGGATAGGACAGATGGTGGAATGAGATGGATATCATTACCCTTAGTACATGTATGAAGACATGAATGGTGTGACTCTAATTTGTGTACAAATAGAGAAACGAAAATTTGTGCTCTAAATGTGTACTATGAATTGAAATGCATTCAACTGTCATGTATAACAAATGAGACTAAATAAATAAATGTGAAAAGAAAATAGTAAGAGACAGAGAGTCAAGATGAGGAAGTAGGAAAGATGGCTGCTAATCAAAGCCTCTGCATTTATTTATATCACTAGGTTACTTTAGGTCATTGGCATCCTTAGTACATATTGTTCATTGTATATCTAGGCAGGTTACAGACTTAACAACTTTATGCAGCTTATTCTTCAATTACCTATTAAATTGCAATGTGCAATGTTAGAAGCTTTGTGTAGCTCTCAAGAAAGTCCATTGTATAAAGTTACTGTTATGTGGACCAGTTTAGGCTCAGTGAAACCGTTTGGTTGTCTAACAGTTCCTTTATTCCCACGAGTTTAGTGTCTGATATCAATGTCAAGGCTGATAAGACTCTGGAACCCAGCCTCTTCATGAAGGATATTACCATAGCAGTGAGACATTGCACATGCATTAGTTATCTTAATACTTCCAGGGAGAAACTGCAGAATATTCCAAGTGTGGAAAACAGGGGAGCTGTTACCTGCCTCTCCCCACCCCTGGAGTTTTCTCACCAGATAAATGCTGCCTTGTACATTTTCACAGCCAGAATCTTTACATAAATGAATGAATGAATAAATAAATAATTTATAAAGAAATTCATTTCCCTCAAAAGTAATCACTTAATTGAGTACTATAAAATAAATATGAATTTAGTGAACTCATAATAGTATTATGTGTTAGGGATCCTGAATGATTTCTGGGGAAAGGAAATGGGTGAAGACAGTCAGAAGATACACACATGCAGTTTGGATTTTCAAACAGGATTTTCCAATATTTAGAAATTGTATCAGGACGTCTGTTTCAGCAGTGCAGAACAGACATCTTTCTCTATTGCTTTTACTAACAACAACTAAAACGTGTGTGTGTGTGTGTGTGTGTGTGTGTGTGTGTGTGTATGACAAACATAAGAAGACTGAGATTTTAAGAAAAAAATATGCCATGTACAAACACTAGGACCTAAAGAGCCATGGATAAGTTACCAGTGTTTTTTGTAGTTTCTTTTTGTATTTATTCACATATTTTAGACTTGGAACTGAAGAAAGAAGTAGCTTCAGAACAACAACAATCAAGGAAACAGTAATTGCCAATAAAAAAATTTTCTCCCAAACAAAAGTATCATGTAAGAGAGAGAGAACATAATAAAAGAAAACTTTTGATGATAATCACTTTATACTTGCTAAACACTGTAGAAAAACTCTGGCTTCATCCCCAAACGTTAGCAAAGTCCAAATGGACCTACATGTCTACTCACATGAGGCTCCAGTAAGGTATCTGCACACATCACTGGTGTAATTACAAAGAAGACCAAGTTGGGAATCAGGGCTTAAATTCCATCACCCTGAAGCAAGGTCTCTTCTTGTGGTACCCCTGAAAACTATGTGGAGATCTGAAATTTCAATATATAAGGCAATGACGTGTCATCTCATTTCTCCCCACATAAGTAGTGTTGGATGTTTAGTAGGGGGTAATAACTTTCATCATTTCCCAATATCACTGAGGGTAAGCCCTCTCTGTTGTGATTAGAGAACACATGGGATGTAAACATGAAATCTCTCCTAGGCACAATGAGCAGTCCCATACTTAAGGATCAGTGGAGGCCTGGAGAAGAACATGGACTCTTACTTCCATCTGGAAGTGACTGTGTGGCATTTCCCTTTCCTATGCTGTAGTGAGATATCAGTGAAAATCAGAAAAAATGGGGGGAGGGGATTTTTAATTAAAATCAAGATTTCCAGAACATAGCAGACAAATATGTGTGCCTCAATCAAAAATTACTTGTAGAAAGAACAAAGAATTCTCAAAATCAATTTATAAAGATAATAGATGTAATACCAAGATGAAAAAGAATTCAGAATTATCTGTAAAATATTTAAAAGACTGTGATTAAAAAAATATAATGCTTCAATGAATAATTATTTAGGGGTAGAGAAGCTTCAGCAAAGAAATAGGTTAACCAAGGAAAGGAAAGCACAAGATGACATAGCTTGGCCATTAAACCTGCAGCCAGCCCATGGGTCCCTGCCAAGAAGCAACAGCAGAGCAGAGAGATGACCCAGTTGGGCTGGAGCACAGGCTGCAGGCATAGGCTGCTGTGTGGAGTCTGCCATGTCTGTGCAGGCCTGAGGTAGAGTGGGCCTGAGGTAGGACAGACCAATGCCACAGTCAAGGAAAGCCCCACTGACACCTCATCAAAGCTTGGCCTGGCCCAGTGCAGACACTGGATCCAGGATCCACAAAGCTAAGCAGCTCCTGACACCACCAAACCACCATCACCTGCAACTAAGCCTGCAGGATTCACTTACTTCAATTCACTTACTGCATAAGAAAGGAGGAAAAGGAAGTAAGGCAAACCTCAAGGGGATTCAGGGCTAAGCAATAGCTTTAATGCTTTTCCAAACCTTGATTAGCATAATTTGAGACCAATAGCATTAGTACTTTTTAAAACCCTAATTAGCATAGGTCTGGACCAATAGTATTGACCCAAGTGCTATATAATCCTGTATGTAGATCAGTACACTCAGATGGTAAACCTTGTAAGTTCTCCTCTCATCCTGTGGTAATTCTGTTTCTATTCAAAAAATGAATAAATCCTACTCTTTCACTAACTCATCCTGATCTCTAGATTTCATTCTTCTAATTGAAGAGCCAGGAACTCAGAAAGAAGTAGTTTGTGGTGAGCTTCTGGGGTGAGCTGCAACACTACAGGTCATAAACTCACCATTAAGAGCCATAGCATGTTTCTCAGCTGCAGAGTTGTGCAATTTGTGCAGACCTCACCTGCCAGAAGTGGAGAATCAAGTTTTATTTCAAAACTCCAGTTTCAGAAACATTAATTAAATGAAAATTTTATAACAGAAACATGAATAAAATAAAGTCTGATGGATGAACACCAGAGAAGAATATAGGAAACGATAGAAAAAGTAAACTGGAATATAGAGAAGTACACATTCTCTACTTCAAATGACAGTGTTAGAATTGGGAACAAAATGAACATAGCTCCAGAAGTTTATGGTATCATGACAAGAGTAAGAATCTTTGTCATCAGATTTGTAGAAGTAGAGGAAAAGGAGTGGAGAGTTTTCAAAAGGACTCAGTGAGTGTGTTTACAAATTGTTTGTAAAAATCAAAGCAAAAGTTATAACACTGCTTAAAATGGTCTAAAATGAGGCAGAATAAATATTTGACAATTACATTATAATCTAAGGGGGACAAAGTGATGCAAAATAAGGCAACAATTCACATTTTATTTGATACAGATATGACCATGAGAGGGATACCAGTTCTTGAAAACCAGGATTGGGGTCTAGCAACCCCTGTTGAACAGCCAAAAAAATTCCAAGGGAAGCACATAAAAGTTTTATTTAAAGCACAGGAGAGAGAGAGAGAGAGAGAGAGAGAGAGAGAGAGAGAGAGAGAGAGAGAGAGAGAGAGAGAGACTCCTTCCTAGAGGTGGGGGTCCAGAGCTGGTGCCTAAGGGAGTGGGGTTATCTTCTCCCTTTTATAGATTTTAGATTTCCTTTCTTTTCCTATTCCTTTCTCTTTTTATATTCTCTGTGTGACCAAATGGTTGAGTGACCAGGGCAGAAAGAGAGCCATCCAGGGGTATTCATTAACAACTTCTTGCTGGGAGGAACAATTCACTTGAGAGCGGTTACCTTGGCAACAGGTGAGTAGGGGGAAGTATTAGCATTTTATTTCCTTTTGAACCAGCCCCCCCATCTTCCTGACACAATGACTCATTTTCTACCTGCTTTTTCCCTGGTCTCAAGAGTACACTCTATTTAGTGCAATCAGTAAAAAGCTATACACAGAAATACACATGAAAACCATATAAATAATGAATTAATAAATGAGAATATAGTTATTAAAATGGTGAAGTAATCCATAGAATATAAGAAAAAAAAGAGATGAGAGAAAAATTTGAAAAAGAAACAAAACAGCAAACAGAACACAAGAAATTGATAAATCAATATATAGCAGAATTTTCTTAATGTAAAACATTACACTATATATAAATGATATAAACACATTATTCAAAATTCATATTGTCAGTGTATTTAAAAATAAAAGCCAATCTGAACTCCTTCTTGGACATTTCTTCTACTGTGTTATCAGTGGCTTCTCTTGTTGAAGTATCTTGGTTTGTTTGGGACATTTTTTTTTCCCCTTGTTTTTTTTTTTTTCATGTTAGTGTATTTTCCCATATAAAAGTATGGCTCTAAGGCAAGATAAATTCAACCCTGTATACCTTCTCTGAAGGTTTCCAGCACTTACCCTTTACTGGTAAGACCAATATCAACAGTACCCAATGAACACAATATATAGCCCTAAACTGAATAACTCCCACTAAGGTGTCTACTGCTTTCTCACATTGAAGCAAAATGATGAGTTCAATAATTATCTATAGTACAAACGGAATATTTGTTAAAATTATTTACAATTTCAAATGATGACTGAGAGAACATAGGTAGTGTAGTATACAATATTTGAAAGGGTGGCAGAAGCTAGAAGTAAAAATTCACAGGAAGAGTGGAAGAGGAGTTGACAGATTGGCTGATGGTTGGAGAAAAGTTGGAAAGAAAATAGATAAGAGAGAGGAAGGATACAAACAAAGATAAAAAATGAAGACATAAAAATACAATATAAATTCAAAACACCAATCATATATGATTGTTTTCTATGAACTTAAAATCAGCATACTGTAGTGATGCAGCCACATTAATGTTTACAGCAGTTCAGTTCATAATAGCCAAACTGTGGAATCAACCTAGATGCCCTTCTGTAGATGAATGGATAAAGAAAATGTGAGATATATATATATATATATATATATATATATATATATATTCAATGGAATATTACTCAGCTTTAAAGAAGAGTACAATTATGACATTTGCCAGTAAATGGTTGGAGTTGGAGAATATCATGCTAAGCATAATAAGCAAATCCCACAAAACCCAAGGCCAAATTTCTGTAATATGTGTATGCTAATTCACAATAAGTGGGAGGGGGGCACTAGGGAAGAATAGCGTTACCTTAGATTAGGTAGAGGGAAGTGATGGGAGGGCAGGGAAGGGAATGTGGGGATAGGAAAGATAGATGAATGAAACAGACAATAACATGTACCAGGGACAGATGGGAATATAACAATGATAAAAGTTTTATAAAGAAGACCACACAGTTGTATTGCATGTGCCTTAAAATACAGAACTGCAAAATATTATAAATAAAACTGGTATGATTGAGAGCAAACAGACAAACTTACAACTATGACAATAAAATATGAATTTCCCTCTATGAATAATCAATATAACAACTTGAATTAAGTATATTATATACCAAATAGAAATATAAGCCATAAAACAAACCACAGCAAATTTACAGTAATTTATTTCTTATAAAGCATGTTATTTACCACAGTGTTGGCAGAATAGTTATCAGTAACAGAAAGAAACCCTTGTAATCAAATGTGAACTCTCTAAATAATAAGTGGTTTTGTGAAACATGAATTAAATATTACAGCACATATAGCATTTAGCAATAGTAGTATCATTAGTGATGTACAGGATATGCATAAACACATAGAATGATAATGAAAATACAGGATATCAAAATTTGTCAGATACAAATAGAGTTGAGAAATTAGACTTAATATTAAATTTATATATTGCAAAAAAATGAGAAGTTTAAATCAATAAACAAAACTTCAGTAACCTATTCAAATTTATTTGATATTTGCCTTCGTCAAAGTCAGCTGAATCCTCACCTCTGCTTCTGCATTCTGTCAGTTGCTTTGTATTGTTTTATTAGATATATATGAAAAATGTTTGAGATAATAAAGATGTATAGTTTAAAAGAGTTATAAATATTTTAATTTTTAAATAATTATGAATAATCTTTGTTGCTATAAAATCTATGATGAGTAGCAGCTTTTGAATGGTCAAGGGAAATGTTAAATTATGCCACATGTTAGCATCTTTCTTCACTTATAAACATCCTCTAGTCAGGTTATCAGTTTTATATCAACATTTCAGATCAGGCCGAGAGTTCTAGTTTCAAAATAAACATGAGAACTAAGAACCCAAATAGCATTTTAAAAGAATGTTCTTCATAGTCTACAGTGTTCAACTGAAGTACCTGTTGGTCTTGCCGAAGAGAGAACTAGGGGCAAATTATGTAGAAAGAAGCACCTGATGAGAGAAGAGTCCACAAATGTAAAGTGGGTAGTCTGGCAGTCAAGGAGGATACCATACATACGATGTCATTTTATGAATGAGAAAATTGAAGCTTGAAGAGGGTATGTAATTGCATATTTTATATTTGTTATTTATACCACAAGTAACAATTGATAAAGCTGGAGTTCAAATTCTTCCATGGACTTGACACCTCCCTAAAATTACTGTTTATATTCTGACTCCTTGAAACCAACTTTTATTAAAACATTGCTTTAAAATGTTAATGGGACAAAATATCTTTTAAAAAATGTATGCTTCTCTAAAACTCACAAAATAAAATTGCCTCTATGTAAATCACTTTCTACTGGAGCCATTAAATGCACCTATAAACACATGATTACCTCAGTCTCAGAAAGTAAAATTAAGACTGGTAGCAGTCTTCCATCTGGCTTGTATTTATTCATTTCTTGTTAAACAAAACTGGAGTGCTATCACAGAAAACTAGCATAAAGTTTTCCAGTATTTCTACATCAGGTATACTCTGAAAAATAAAATAATATATATTTATGACATTGTTATACTGTATGAACTACATAGTATTAATGAATGTGTGTGTGGGTGGAACAGCAGCTAAAGTATAATCTTAAAGCATTATTCATGAGGCTGTTAATTAATCATGCAGAAACAGGGATTTTACTCTGCACACAGGCAAATCAGGATTGCAATGAAGAGGGGAAAACAGGGAATATAAAGATAATTTAAATATGTGAACAAATTTAGATATGTGAGACTATACTGCTATAAATGAAAAATTTGAGATAAAACAATTTTAAATTTCATACAATATTAGTCAGCTTTCTGTCACAACAACAGAAAACTTCAGATAATTAACTTATAAATAGAAAAAGGTTATTTTGACTCACAACTTTGTAAGTTCCAGTCCATAATGAATTGGGCTTACTCCTTTGGATCTGTTGCAAGGCAACACATCATGGTAGGAGGGCAATATAAATTAAATCTAATTGTTAGGGTCTGTAAACAAGTCAGGAAGGTGCCTGGCATTTTGCCAGAGGGAGTGGTTTGTGAAGTAACTCCAGCGAGCCATTAAGTGTGGAGATTCCCTATTGGTTGACTGTTGTATCTAGTTTATGTTAATTAAGATAAGCTGTGTGTAATGTACATATACCCATCCTGTCCTACAATAAATGGCTCCTACTCCTGCTGTATCAGTCTTCACAAGTTGTTCATCAACCCCCCCACACCCCGGTTATTTTGCTGCAGCTGGACTGGGGCAGATGGTGGCCCATACACTCAGGGGTAAGTGACAAAAAAAAGCTGCCCGTCCCTAGATAGGACAGGAGCAAATCCGTCCCTAGGCAGATAGGGCGAGAGGAAAAATGGCCATTTTGGGAAAATGGAGAAGATTGATACAGTATGTTTGTGTCTTGTTTTGTCTCAGTGTATTGTATTGTCTTTGTGATGAAAATATGGAAGGGGTGTTAAGTAAATTGATAAGGGAAAGAGGCACCCCAGTGGAACCAAGAATAGTTAGGGCATGTGTTGACGGAAGCCCAGGAACTATAGTCAGAAAGAAGAAAGTTCAGAGGAGGAAGGATTATCAGGAAAAAAGTTGCAGCAAAAGGCTACTACTAAATACTTTTCATTACCGGAGGGTGCATGAATCAGAGCAGGATGCCACTGTGAGAGCCCAAATCCAGACCTGACCCAGAGGCACAGTCTCACAGGCTCTTGCTCCCAGTGCCCGGTGGCAGTTTGAGTCAGGAACACTCCCTGGACTCTCCCCAGGGCCATCTGCAGGCGGAAGACAGCAAGCATCCCTGAAGTTTGATCATTTCCAAGGCCAGTAACTACAATGGTTCTCCCACACCTGGAAGCTAATGAGTAATGAGCGCCATTAAGGCTTATTTCAAATGTAAAAAACCTTAAGATAATGTGCTAAATTGTTCAGAAGGCTGTTTTCTTAGTGGAATACCACAGGATTTTCTTTCAGAGTTCCTGCCTTGTCCCAGTGCTGGTGAGGAGGAGGGTGAAATAATTTCCCATGTTGCTGAGAACCAGAGGAGACTTCGGATCAAGCTAGCTGCCTGCAGAATTAACCTAGACTGTGATTTACCTGGACTGTGAGTTAATCTATTGAGACACTGTTTACCTCGACTGAGACAACAAACTGTAATCTACAACAAATTATAACTCGGTATCTTTACTAACGGTGTCATTGCTGGTCTAAGTTTTCCAAGGGCTTCTTGCATGGAGCCATCAATTGGCTTGGTATTGTTGCCACAGTCTGGCTGGGCACAAATGCCGCAGTCTGGCTGGGCACACAATCACGAGCCACCACACAGCTTGTAGATTCAAACAGCAACTCTTTATTCCCGAACTCACACCAGCCGTCTACAATCACGTTCTGGGGAAATCCACCTTCTCTGCCCAAATCCACGTCCACTGGGCTTCTATCTCCAAAATATACTGTCTGAATCCCATGAGAACTCAAGGGGAACTCAGGCAGCAGGATATGCCCTATTCCCAGCAGGAATAATCTTAAACCTTAAACCTGGAACCTAAACCGGGAACACCCTAATCCGCCTTAGTCCTTGAGCAAGGTCACCTACATTCAATGTCACTGCAACATGGGGTATGGTGGCAAGGAAATTGTCATACCTACTTGGCTAATGGCTCCCAGCATCTCCCCCCTTCCAATTAATTAAACAACAAGCAATGTGGCTTAAGGACCGTGCCTGGTAGGTTGTCCAATTCAACATATGGTTCTTACCCGTCATCAGAAAACTGACCTTTACGCGTCAGCCTCCTGTCTTAGGTTGATACCACTGCAATTGAATCATACCCGTCACTGACTACCAGTCCAGCATACAGCCATACTTGTGGATAGGTCTATGCACCAGTGGGGGGGTGAGGTACTTTGCCTCACCTCTGTTGGCCCCCAAATTTGGCCTTGGTGCCAGTAGGGGAGTGAGGTTAATGTGGCTTAAGGACCGTGCCTGGTAGGTTGTCCAATTCAACATATGGTTCTTACCCGTCATCGGAAAACTGACCTTTAGGCGTCAGCCTCCTGTCTTAGGTTGATACCACTGCAATTGGATCATACCCGTCACTGACTACTGGTCCAGCATAAGCCATTGGCCCCCAAATTTTAGACCATCACTAGCAGAAGGGAGGAGGATACAGAAATGCCAGACACCAAGCCAATTGACGGCCCCTTGGGAAAAATTGCATCACTGGTGACACCATCAGCAAAGATATGTCAGCACTACCACAATTAACATGGGGTGTGCTGGCAAGGAAATAAAAATTGCATCACTAGTGACACCATCAGCAAAGATATGCCAGCATTACCACAATTCGCTGCACCAAACGATAGTTACATAGTCCAGGCAAGTTCTGCAAGCAGTTCAAAGCAGAGGAATCTATCAATATGTCCATTTCCTCCCAAAATCCGTTTCCTCCCAAAGTAAGTTGACTCCTTGATTGAGCATTACTTGTTGAGTTATATTCATTGATGCATCACTTTATACAGTTTACTGTGATAGCTATCATAGAAGCTGTAGTCTGGTTGTATCTTTGTCTTCACCGGCACTGGGATGAAGATAGGAATTCTGGCAATGATGCTAAAGAGACATTATCCTGAAAAGAATTATTAAATATAATGAAAAAGAAAGGTGAAAGTAAACAAACAGATCTGTTAACCTACTTTAAAAACAATCCTTAACAGCTGTTTACCTAATTTAAATTAAACCATTTAAATCACGTGAATAAAAAAAAATAATAATAATTCGGATCCATTTTTTCATGAGCGCTCCTCATATAAGAAATATGGACATACACACATACAGACATACAACACAAAACACAAGAGTGTACACAAACGTACAACACATAATAGTAAAGGCCTTGTAGCTTTACCTGGGTGAAATCTCCATTGCAATGTTTAAAAACTCCACAGTCAAAAAATAAAACTGATCAGAAAAACATTAACCTAGGTTTGTATGAGCTCAAAAAATAAAAATAGAACCTTATGATGTGGAAAAATGCAATAATAAAATAGCTATTGAAAAAAGCATCCTGGTTAATCACTGTCGCAGATGTAAGAATGGCCAAGCTGGAGTTCTGGATATCAGCTGTTATGGATTTGAGTCAAATCATCTTCTTTTCGATCTGTAGAAATTCTTTTAGTTAATCTCTCTGGAATCCAAATCGGCTGCTGTTCTCCCTGTGGAAAAACACAAACAGACCCCCGACTCCAGACAATCACTGGGTCAGGACCTTTCCATTGTCCTGTTAGAATATCTTTCCAAAGTACTTTAGGCTTATGTACATTTTTTGGATACATATGCCTTTCCGCAGCACTAAGTCCTGATGAATCCAAATTTAAAAAGTTTAGAGTAAAAAGCGTTATTTTAAGTTTATCTTTGGGGGATATATACCCCTTTCCAATTCCCTCTTTTTGCTTTAATAAGTATGTTTTAATAGTTTGATGAGCTCTTTCAACTATGCCTTGTCCCTGTGGATTGTATGAGATTCCTGTTATATGAGTAATACCAAATGATGAGCAAAATTGTTTAAAAGAGGTAGAGGTATAGCCAGGACCATTATCGGTTTTTAACTGTTTAGGAACGCCCACAGTGGCAAAATTTTGTAAGCAATGAGCTATAACATCTTTAGTTTTTTCTCCGGCATGAAGGGAGCCCATCAAAAATCCAGAAGAAGTGTCAACTGTAACGTGTAAATATTTTAATTTTCCAAATTCTGGCAAGTGTGTGACGTCCATCTGCCAAATATGGTTAGGTATCAGTCCTCTAGGATTGACTCCAAGATTAACTTGTGGTAAAAATGTCACACAATTTTGACATTGTTTTATTATATGTCTGGCTTGTTCCTTAGTTATTTTAAAACGCTTTTGTAAAGTATTAGCATTAACATGAAACCTTTTATGAAAATTTGTAGCTTCTTCAAATGTAGAGAAAATATGTATGTCATGTGTAGTTTTATCTGCTAAATCATTGCCCAAACTAAGGGCTCCAGGCAATCGTGTATGTGCCCTAATATATCCTATGAAGAATGGATCTTTTCTGTCCCAGATTAGACTTTGTATAGTGGAAAACAAAGAGAAAACAGTAGAAGAAGGGGAAATCCTACCAGCATCTTCAAGAGATACTATAGCATTAACTACATACTGACTATCAGAAAACAAAATTAAATACAGAATCTTTAAACATCAAAAAAGCTTGTAAAACTGCATTAAGCTCTACCTTTTGAGCTGATTGTTTGGGTACTAAAAATGTAAAAGTTCGATCTGGGGTAACTACTGCTGCTGTACCATTATTAGACCCATCAGTGAATATATTTGGAGCATTCATGATAGGTGTTTTTCTTGTCATTTTAGGAAAAACTACAGGATGCTTAGACCAAAAAGACAACAAAGGATTAGATGGTAAATGATTATCAAATGTAACATTAGATTTACACATGATTATTGCCCAAGTATTTAACTCATTAGCTAACTCATCAATTTGATCCATAGTATATGGAGTAATAATTTTATTGGGAGAAATTCCAAACACTCCCTTCGCTGCTTTTATTCCTTTGAGTATTAATTGTCCTACAGCCTCAGGATACCTAGTAAGAATAGTGTTAGGAGAATAAGATAAATGTATCCACAATAATGGACCTTCTTGCCAAAATACTCCTGTAGGAATATTTTTTGTTGGTAGTACAATAAATAATAAAGGCAAACTTATATCAATTCTATCCAAATGCATATTTTCCATATATGTTTCAATAATTTTTAATGCCTTTCTTGCTTTAGGAGTTAACATTCGGGGTGAATTTGGATCTGATGGACCTTTTAGGATATCAAATAAAGGTCCCAACTCTCCTGTTGGTATACCTAGATAAGGCCTTATCCAATTTATGTCTCCCAATAACTTTTGAAAGTCGTTAAGTGATTTGAGTTGATCTACTCGTATTTGAATTTTTGGTGGATGGACCATGGTTGAGGATAATAGAACTCCTAAATAATTAATTGGAAAATTTAATTGTACTTTATCTATTGCTATCTCTAGATTATAATTTTTTAATAAGTTTGTAAGTGTGGCATAACATTCCAGCAATGTTTTTATCTTTATGTGCCAATAATACATCATCCATATAGTGAAATATTTGTAGTTCAGGATTTTGATTTCTAAGTGGCTGGATTGCTTTGTTAACATATATTTGACACATAGTTGGACTGTTAGCCATCCCTTGAGGGAGTACTTTCCATTCATATCTCTGATCAGGACCTTCATGATTTAATGCAGGGATAGTAAATGCAAAACGTGGACTATCCTCGGGATGAATTGGAATTGAAAAAAAAACAATCTTTAATATCTATAGCTAAAACATGCCAGGTTTTTGGCAATGCAGACAATTGAGGAATCCCTGATTGAGCAGGTCCCATAATAACCATCTCATTATTAATGCCTCTTAAATCTTGCAATAATCTCCATTTACCAGATTTCTTTTTGATGACAAAAATGGGAGTATTATGGGGAGATATGGAAGGTTGTATATGTCCTTCCACTAATTGTTGTTTGACCAGATCATGGGCTACTTGTATCTTTTCTTTAGTCAGGGGCCACTGAGGAACCCACACTGGTCTTTCTGATTTCCAAGTAATTTTGATTGTCTCATTGGCCCTTTCTGAAAATCCAGCCCATGTCTGTCTGTTCCTTGATCTATTTGTACTGGTGCTGCTATACCTTGCCCTTGTTTTCCTAATCTTTTTTCTTTCCTAAAGCCTTGTCTAGTCCTAGTAGTGGGCGCATTAGGATTGATGTTATTTGTTAACATCAAACCTAATTGATCTAGGACATCTCGTCCCCATAAATTTATAGGAAGATGATCCAATACATATGGCTGTATAGTTCCTTCACATCCTTCAGGATCTTTCCAATCTAATATCATAGAACTTCTATGGGGATTAGTCGCCACTCCTAGGCCTCGAAGCGTTTGAGTAGCTTGTTGTAATGGCCAATGTTTTGGCCATTCTTGACGAGATATGATGCTAAGGTCAGCTCCTGTGTCCAGTAGCCCATTAAACTCATGACCTTGAATATTTAGTTTTAGCATTGGGCGAGAATCTAAATTTAAAGACAACATAGCCCAATCCACACCTGTGGAGCCTAATCCCCTGGAACCTCTTTCTACACTATGACTAGGAAATTTATTATGTAGGCTGGGTATTATTAACAACTGTGCTATTCTATCTCCAGGTGAAATTACTGATACACCTCTTGGAGAACTAGCTATAATTTTTATTTCACCTACATAATCGGGATCAATTACCCCAGGACTTATCATAAGTCCTTTTAATGTAGATGAACTACGTCCCAATAATAAGCCTACTGTTCCTTGGGGAAGAGGTCCTTTTACTCCTGTGGGAATGATTTGAACTCCCATCTCTGGAGTTAATACTGCTCTGGCAGAGGCGCAGATATCCAACCCTGTGCTCCCTCGGGTTTGTCTGATGAGGGATTTAATGGACAATGTGTCCTGGGCACTACCCTGATGGTGTTGCTGGGATCCTCCACTGCCCCGTATATTTGTGGTTGTGGGCCCTGGAGCATTGGGCCTCCCTGTCCATTTTTTGGCAATGGAGCTGATGCCTTTCTCCATGATATCTTGGATAAATACCTGGTCTTTGTCCGTTTTTTGATAAGGGAGTACCTTCTATGGTGGTTTGAGAACGGCATTCATTAGCCCAATGTCTCCCTCTACGGCATCGTGGGCAAATACCCGGTATTCTATTCCTTTGATACCTACTTTTGTTAAACCCTCCTCCTATGGGGCAATTCCTTTTAAAATGTCCTGTTTGTTCACAATCATATCATGTTTTTGGCCTGGCATCTAAAGCCTGTTGTACTGCAGCTGCCAAGACTTGCCCTTGTTCATTAATATCTCTACATAATTTAATATATGTGTTTAAATCTTCATGTCTCCATGGTCTAATAACCTCTCTGCAGCAACGATTTGCTTGGTCATAAGCCAGTTGTTTTATTAATGGCATTGCTTGTTTTGTATCCCCCAAAATTTTGGCAGCCGTTTGAATTAGCCTATCTACAAAGTCAGCGTAAGGTTCATTAGCTCTCTGTATTACCTCAGATAGCTGACCTTGTAAATCTCCATGTCCTTGTAAAGTCTTCCATGCCCTAACTGCGTCTGCAGCAATTTGTGCATATATAGCAGGATCATATTCAATTTGTTGCCGTTGACCCTCATAAGGTCCTTTTCCTAACAACATATCTAGATTTCTTTGAGGGTAACCGGCTGCTGCATTTTGCCTAGCTGTCTCCGCACAAAATTCCTCATTGGCAACCTTCCATAACAAATATTGTCCTCCATTTAGTACAGATTTACACATGCTAGCCCAATCTGCTGGTGTCATGTCCAAGTTAGTAATGGACTCAACCATGCTTACCGTGAAGGGAGCTTGGGGACCATAGGTTGTTACAGCCTCCTTTAACTGCTTCACTGTTTTAAAATCTAAAGCACGGTGAATTCGCTGCCCTCCTGCCTGTTCAAGTACAGGGCATGCTAATCTTTGAGGTCCTGTCTCAGGATCCCATTTATCAACTACGGGGCATCCTCCCCTTCTGCTTGAAGCAGGTTATTTATGGTGTTTCTGTAAAAACCGCTATGGTTGTTATTTAAGTTAAACAAAAGAGGGAAATGTTAGGGTGAGTAAACAAGTCAGGATGGCGCCTGGCATTTTGCCAGAGGGAGTGGTTTGCGAAGTAAGGCAAAAGACCCATTAAGTGTGGAGATTCTGTATTGGTTGACTGTTGTATCTAGTTTATGTTAATTAAGATAAGCTGTGTGTAATGTACATATACCCCTCCTGTCCTACAATAAATGGCTCCTACTCCTGCTGTATCAATCTGCACAAGTTGTTCGTCACCCTCCCCACCCCCACCCCCCGGTTATTTTGCTGCAGCTGGACTGCGGCTACTAATTTTTTTTTCACCAGCAAATAAAAGAGAGATGAAGAAATTATGACCAACAATCACCATTGAGGTCATATTCCCAATGACCTAAGGACCTCCCAGAAGGTTTTTCTTCTGTAAGTTTCCAGTATCCAATACACCATCTAGAATCATGCTTTTAACACATGAACCTTTGAGGAACATCCAAAATCCATACTATAGCACCTTTATTTGGGAATTATTATTATTAAGTAATATATCAATTTTGCTAATATGAGAATTATTTCCAGAAGTGATTTTTTTCATGGTTCATATTTACAAGGAACGAAATTTATTCATTGCTTACTCCACATGAGTGGATACAAAATTTCTAACACTGTGCTATTTAAACTATAAATATCTCTTTGCTACCAGGCTTGTTATGGAAACTATTATACTATATAAGAATATTCTCAGGATTCTGTGACAGTAGCATAAAAAATTTTGATTTTTCAGTGATGGCATTTTAGATGTATGAGCTTGTAATATGAGTCTATGTATGTACTGTTTCTATCTATGCCTTAGAAAATTGAAATCAGAAAAGCAAATGTTTTAGTCAGCTTTTTTTGCTACTGTGACCAAAAGACCTGACAAGAATAATTAGAGGATAAAAAGTTTATTTGGGTGCTCACCTTTTAGAGATGTCAATCCAAAGACAGCCAGATCCATTCCTTGGGGCTTGAAGTGAGGCGGAACGTCATGGTGGAAGATTGTGGCAGAGGAAAGCAGCTCAGGACATGATTGGGAAACAGAGAGAGAGAGAGAGACTAAACTCAGCTCAACAAATATATACCCCAAAGGTAGGCTCTCAGTGACCCACCTCCTCCAGCCACACCCTACATGCCTACTGTTACCACTTAGTTAATCCCTATCAGGTGATTAATGCACCCATTGGGTTAAGACTCTCATAACCCAATCATTTCACCTCTAAGCCTTCTTGTTTTGTCTCTCACATATGCTTTTGGGGGACATCTCACACCAAGCCATCACAGCAAGTGATCAAATGGGAAGAGAAATATAAAACTAGACAAGAAAGAAGAATTGGAACGACTAACATGAACTGAGTCTCAAGAAGATAGATGGAAACTCCCTGGTTACCCTTTAGACTCAAGGTCTCTAACTTTGATGGAGGTAGTGAACTATATAAGAAACTCAGGATATTAATCATGGAATTGAAGGCATATCTGTCATAGGAGTAGAAAAACATAAAGAACAACTTGGTAGGATCTGAGGTAGCTATGGGCTCAGATGCTCTCTCTTGTTAACAAGAGGAGTCAACATGCAAGTGATAATGTGGGGTATTAAACCCTACCTGAGAGCTTGCTTAGCATATCTCTATCTCTTGTATAGTTTATATTAACAGAAAATTATTCATAAAAATAAAATTTCAGAAAAATGAGATTCTACTTAGTGAATTAACACTGTACAAATGTTGACATACCTTCTTTTCTGATTTGCTACCTGGTAGTTTGGCAGCTATGTTATAGATGAGGAAACAATAAACCATGACATATCAAATGTCAGTTCTATATGACATTTATATTATGTTCAGTCTCAAGGGTTGGGGGAGGCTCAGTGGTAGAGACCGTATCTAGGATTCTTGAGTTCCCAAGTTTCACCTCAGCAGCCCACCCACAATTGGTTTGAACTCAGCTGAGTTCTCACCATCTTTGAACCACTGATCTCATTTCTTCTTCCACAAACCAACTACAGCTGTTGTTTAAAAACATTATTATTCAAGGCCAGTGGGCATAGGTTCTAGAGAAGTCAATGAAAGTACCTGGAGACAGTATGGGAGGCAGGTTTTTTGAGGAAATCTTACAAGAATTCAGTGACTGCTCTAATACTTCAGGGTTGATAGATCATGCTTCCAACCCTCACAGGGCTTTTCCAGGCAGTACCTCCTGTTCCTCATGCTTTTGATCCAGTGGTGGCCGCCTGGAAGAAAGATATGTGTACTTTTCACAGTATCTTCAGTCCCACACCTGTCTCAACTCCAAAGGGAGTTTTCTATTTAAGACTGACAAAGAGTAACTGTTCTGGTATACATGCAAGAAAGTAGCTTTCTACAGTTTACACTAACATGCTATAGATCCTAGTGTGCATAAGAGAAAGCCAATGTCCTTCAAAATAATATGTATCTGGACTTTCTGGCCCAGAATTATTCTCATTTTTTTCTTCAGTTAGCTAGTTTTTTGGGGAGAAAAGGTGGGGTTCAGGGATGTAGTGTTTTATTGTTACTTTTTTTTAGCGATGATATATAGAGCTATCATCAAATTGTACATTTTTGTCAACCCCACTATTCTTTAAAGAAATGACATTTATTCTTACTGGCTTTAGACAGTGATTCATTTAGGATCATTATCTATCAGAAATAAACTCAATGTTTTCTACCTGAGTACCTAAAACTTTATCAATATCTGAAGATATCCTGACATTCACCTGTTCAGGGAACTATTCTTGTTCTCCAGTTGAAATTTAATTTCTTAAGTTTTTCTATATATAGGTTTCATTTTTCTGTATCTTTGAAGACATGATCTTCAGTTATACTCTAGCACTCCTGAATTATATCAAAATGCAATATTATAGTTGCCTAAGGATAACTTACATTAGGGAAGATACTTAAATTTTGTTTTCACTGCCTGTGAATTGCTCTTATGACAATACTGTCATTTGTCGAGATTCAAGAATGCCAGCTTCCAGCTAAAATATCTCTAAAGACTATATGCTGTTGACCAAGCTCAGTATAAATTACTGTATTTTGCACTGAGGGCTTCCTATAATATTGCTACAACCTAGATTTATGAACACTTTTAAAGGGTATATTTCATACTTGCCAGTCAAAATCAACTTGCTATGGCTCATGTTTTATATTTCATTACATTGGTTACTCCTATTGCTTCAGTGTTCATTTGTAGAGGCAAAAAAATATGTTGAATGGAAAGTAGAATATATTATTGATTATACAAAATGAGAACGAACAAATCTTGCACAGATAAGGTAATGATCAAATGGGTAATATTCCTAAGTGCATTATCTAACACTCACAGCAATAATTTTCATCAGGTAGGTACACAATTATAGGATGAAAACTCAGGAAAAATAATGCTATTTTTCCTGGAAAAAAATGGAAGGTTGAGGAAGCCTCTGATTTTTTCAAACTTGCTAATATTTGAGCTGAGTACTGAATGATAATTCTTGTTTGGTAAGTAAGCAACTGACTCTATGTGTTTCCCTCTGTGGGAAATATTTTTCTTATACTTTGTATATCAGGAACAACCTACTTCAGAAATTTTTCCCATGTAATCAGTACAATAAGCATTCTCCCCATGTTGATCTTTTGCAGTCTGGAGTGTGTATAGCATTTGCCTTGCAATTGTCTGTTCTCCTGCTTGTATGTTGGAAACATAGCAAAGATCACTATACCTAATTCAGACTCCAGATGGAATTCAAAGCTGAGTTTTTTTGGAAAAATTTCCCACAGTCTTCTTTTTATTTATCAGTTTCTATTTTTTAAAGCACATACAATAGGTGGAATGTTATCCACATAATACTGTTACTCACCCCAGTGGTGATTTGAATTGATATATTTTTGTTCCAGAAGTCACTTTCAAATCCATAAAACAAACAAACAAACAAAAATCTTAGGAAGAAACTGTGAAAAGTGTTTTCAGAAAGTGCGGTAGGGTTTATTTTAATAGTCCAGGAACATAAAAGAAACAGCCTAGTATGTCTTCATTTCTACTTCCCATGTATAAATGGGAAAGCAATGGTCTCATTGTCTAGTACTCACGTAAAACCTGAAAGGATGGAGTCAGTAAAGAGTGTAAATGTGTTTTACTTATCACTTTGGATTTACGGAAGATAACCAAAAGTAAGCTTCAGCAATCCTTATTTTCATGACCTCTCTCAAGGCCTATCAGATCCCATAATTGGGCTTACATGACTATATGTTTTAAAACCTTCATTGACCATGATTAGAATCTCCTCCTGCCCCAACTTTCTATTTAATTTCTCCTTTGGACTGAAATAGATCATGCCTTTTGGGGAGATGAAGGAAATTTATTGTTCAGTACACCAAGTTGTATTTTAGTGCAATAATCTTATGCATTTCACAGATATTTCAATGAGCCGTTAATTATGTGACTTCCAGAATATCTTCACTATTCACTGAGTCAAATTGCCCAGTATCATAATGCAAAAGTGGAAAATAAGAGATAGCATAGTGATATTGACAGGTTCTAAACCTCATTGAAGGTTATTATGAGTTGGAAGATAAAAAAGATCTGATAGATATGGAGCCAATAACTAGCCTGTGGAATCTTCCTCCAATCTTCACAACAAACAAAATGATATAAAAAAAATTAGGTTACCATCAGGATCTAGTCAATTTAGAAGTTATCTCCTATTAGAAAAATAATTAATAATGTAGCATATACAATGTATACAATAATAAACATGCTGCATTCTATATAAACATACTGTATATTTTTCTTTTCTTTTTTTAGAGGAATATTTAAATTAAATTGACAGATTTCTTGTTTCTGGATACACACACACTAGTCATTTAATATAGCACTTACATTGATGTATAATGCAATATGCTATATGAAATCTATAGTATGAAGATTGTTTTAGAGAATATTTGGCATATGTACCTCTGGTTAAATAGCTTCTTTAAAGAATAAATAGCTATGTGAAGTGGAATGGAAGTATTAAAATGACCCAAAGAAATAAATACTCAAAGAAAAAACTTCTACACAGATTCACCAGAAATTCAATATAAATGAAATGCAATTACTGTTATCATCACAAAATTCAGTTTTAATTTTAAAATCAGCACAATTATTGTTATGTAATTAATTTAGGAATAACATTTATCTCTTGTCCAGATGTTCAGAATTCAAATATGACCAAAAGAAATTATGGTAGCATAAGTAAAACTAACCAGAATGTGGCCAGGTGCCATGGTGTACACCTGTGATCCTAGAAGCTCCGAAGGCTGAGGCAGCAATATCATGAATACAAAGCCAGCCCCAGCAATTTAGCAAGGCCCTAAGCAACTCAGTGAGAAAAAATCTGGGGATGTGGCTCAGTGGTTAAGGGTGCCTGGGTTCAATCACCAGTACTAATACATAAATAAAATAAATAAAAAAAACAAACAAATAAAAAATAACTTGGATATAAAGAAAACCCTGGCGATATTTTCATATTTCACATATTCTTTCTTTTTTATGTGTGAGTTCTTTTCACACTTCAAAATAAGTATTCATAACTCTACTAATTTCCTATTTGTAATTCTGAACCACTTTAATCTAAAATTACTTCCCAAAAATGTATAAGCTTTAGTTTCAAAATACTTAGATTTGTACCTGACTATTACATGTTTTCTTCCTGGTATTAATAACATAAGTATGAATTTTTAATTTTACTGGAACATTGATTTCATAAGGATGGTGGACAGAAGACTATGGTAACAAGAATAGGTTAAGAGATATGTGGAATTTGCATACAAGTTAACTGTTAATTAAATTTAACACTTCTAATTTTAGATTTCCTAAAAAACTCATTCTAACACCTGAAAAAGAGCAATGATAGAATGAAAATAAAATAGAATATTTAATTATTTTAATTCATCCAAATTATTTATGAATCTTTATCTTGACATTGATTTGTGAAAATTATGTTAAATTTTCATATTGATTATTTGTTAAATGTCCTTAGAGAAATACTCAATGTAAAACTTAAAGAAATGTGACATATTTTAACCAGGTAGCATGCGAAAAATTTACAACCTTTATAATTAAATTGTATTGTTATTTTTTTCTTTAAAAACATATTTTTATTTTATAATTAAGTAAAATTATTAATGTCATATTTTAAATAAAATATTTTTCTAGATTCTTAATTTAATGTGAAAAGAATTTTCTAATTGTTTAATTTATTTTTGTATTTTGTGAAATCTGAGAAGAAACCCTATTTGATCATAATATTGGTTTTAATTACAAACAATTGTGTAATATTTTCCAAACTAAAAATGGTTTACCTTGGAAACACAATTTGTAGCTATACAAGAACCATTAATTTCCATTGCTCCGTATATATCTCATTATGCTGACCTACTTATAGCAAGAATTTGAAGGAAGAGCTGTAGAAAGAGACATATCCAGCTCTAGAGAAGCATTGAATTTAAAAGCACTATAAAGTTCAAAAGGTTTTATTGGAGAAATTGTAGGGAATAATTTGAAATATGAAAATAGGTCAGGAATAGAATTTTAATAAATGATAACTTTTTTCTTTTCTAAAGTGATTTCACTAACAGATCTCAAACCACAAAACACAGAATAACTTAAAGTGTCCTTCAAATTTATTGAACAAGGACTCTTTAAAATAAATGCTTATACTTAAAGACAATAATCCAGACATCCATCAATGGTATGCTCAGCTATATTAAGCCTATTGCTCATTCTATCCACTCGTTTATTATATAATTTATAGCTTTCTCTATGCCAGGCATGCTCTTTCTCCTGAGCATTATATTTCGGAAAACTTTATTGTCTCCCAAAACATCTAAATTTTTAAGGATTTAAATTTACACCAGGCAATATATTTTGCGATTAGGATTGCTATTACTTCGAATTATTATTTTTTAAAATTCATAATTAAAGGTAAAGTTCAGAGATCTTGAGCCCCAGATCTTAAAACTGAAACTTTGCAAGACAATGAAAAAGTCACCATTTCATACTTTCTCAAATGAAAAAGGAAGATTTTGATTTTAAAAAGGAGATTGCTACCAATTCTTATAGAAATATTATTTGGAACACTTTTAGATAGCACTGATACATCTGTATTAGAAAGAAAGAAATTACAATTCAACAACTTTGATTAACCAGAAAATTTGGCATCCCTTGATCCTTCTTTTACCATCTTTCACAAAATTAAACAACACAAAGCCTCTGAAATTTTTGAGACGTATTGAATGTCACCAGTGCCCTTCTCAGGTCATATGTGACTTTATCTTTTCCTTAGACTCATCCCCAGGTGTACATGTACTATTGTTTTTCATGTACTTGAGCTTGAAACTCTCTTCAGAAAACTACATCTCTAATCCTGTATCCGTTCAAAGTCCAGCACAGCAACCTGAAAAGATTTCTTCTACTTCAGTGGTCCAGGTAGCCCTAGGCCAATTACCAGCACAGCCCATCACATCACTTGTGTGGAAGTCTTTCTGTTCTACCTCTGAAAGGGAAAAATCCTAAGATAGAATTTTAGCTCCAGGTTTCCTCTACAGAGTCAGTCAGAGGCGCCGGGGACATTTCACCTGGAAGGAATGGAACTCTGGCTCTGCTACTTCCTCCTTTATTGTTCTTCTTACCATGATTTTTTTTTTCCCTGAGGAAATTCGTTTAATAAGTCAACTGCACATGATATCTTCTTTGTGTTTGCTTCTGGGCAACTTGAACTAAGTCACCATACTCTATATACATTCATTCATCTCTATTTTCTGAATAATAGCAAGTTGATGATCTATAAAATTTCTGATGTCCTTGCAGACTCATCTTTTCTCATCTAAGTATATTTATGTGACAGTTGATTATTTTCAATACATGGATTTGTAATTTATTTTGCTTTCTTTATTTTTAAAATCTGAGTGGTCTTCATATTTTAGGATTAATTCTGAGGAACAGTAGACAAAACTGTATATGAGTATTTCTGTATTTCACCTAACTTAATGAGGACTTAGACATTTGTATCAAATTAAATACAAAGAGGTAGATGCATGCCATCGAATATATACTGCAGTTAGGAAACAAAGTTTATAGGCCCAAATAGAAAGTGAGCAAACACAGTTTTCAGTAAAAAAAAAGAAAACAGAAAACCAGATAATATACACAATAATAAAATAATAATATTTACATAAATTGATGCTTATTAAACAGTATCTACTTTTCAAGAAGATGTGGAGAAACACATACTTTAAAACATTAAAATCATTGTTTACAGGGAGAGGAGGTGGAGAAGGGAGAAAATGGAATCGATCAACCTATTAGTCAATCAGATTTTTCTCTCTAAACCAATAGTATTGGTAACCAAAATGAGTGTAAATTAGTCCTGATATAATTGAAATAGAGAAATAAGAAATAATGTTCAGCTATTACTTTAAAAAAGAGTGTACTAGTTTGTAAAAAACAATCTCTTTTAATATGAAACCTTGTAGAAAAAAAGACTTTGTTAAGTACTACTAGTGCTTCCATTCAGCACATCTAACCTAGGTAAGTTTAATTAGACATTATTATACAGGAAGGAAAAACAGGATATTATACAGATAACATCTCCATGCTCGGTTCTGGGAGATAGTGAAGTGGAGATAGAAATTAGAAAGAAATAATTCAGTTATGACACATATGTCTGCATTTCTGGAGCCAGGATGTCGGGAAAATCTAGAAAAACAGGACAGAAAATAGGTAATCTCTTGCCTGGATTTTCATTTAAGAATCAGATAGGAGCCTTTATTGAGGGCTTCTTCATCCAGCTTTAATATATTTCTGTTTTGTTTTCTTTTACTGGTGTGTGTGTGTGTGTGTGTGTGTGTGTGTGTGTGTAAGAGAGAGAGAGAGAGAGAGAGAGAGAGAGAGAGAGAGATTCTCCCCCAGGGAGAGAGAGAGAAATTACACAGAAGAAAAGCTTTAGTTTCATTTTCCTTATCTAAGTGAAGAAGAATGTGCAAATTTCCTACATTCCTGGAGAGAACAAAGTGAGAATATGGTTGCAGACTTTTTGCATCCTAGACCTTTTGAATTGACTACCCTAGGACAAAAAGCAAATAAAAATCATAGTCCATAATATTTAAGGTCAGTAACAGCTAAAGGAAGTTCAGCACATCCAAGAGGACTATCAATGAGTCACAGAATTGCTGAAAGAAAGGTAAGACAAATCAAACAAATATCTTCCAATTGCTCAATTCAGCATCAGATACCCAAAATTCTATTCATGAAAATCCATGGATATAATTCAAGGTGGGCACAGAGGAGTCACCAATCTAAACACCAGAACACTAAGTCTATAAATCCACTCTGTAGGAATTTAATCTTGGGCCACAAATATTAAGAATTTTAAACAAAAGATTGAGTTATTCAAGGATTATAGCTCTAGAAAATGATAATACATGTTATTGAAAATAAGATACTTTTTCATCACTAATCTGATTAGAGCATATACAAATTTCTAATTTTTGTTCAAAGATTTTCTCAATAATTAAATAAAATTCTATACAAATTCTAAACATAAGAGTAAATGACCTTTGCAGAGGAAACTTTTAATTGCCTAGAGTTGTTTTATCATCATTTTGATTATCATTGTATTGTTATAATCATTTGGTTCTGTGGCTGAATGTAGATGTAGAAACAACTTGGAAAATGCTGTGTTAAATACGTAAATCCTGTACAAAGACATATAGCTCTAAAGTAGCAAAGTAAATTTTCTCATATTAAAAAAGTGAATAGTTCATTTAGAGTATCTTAAAATTCAATATGATTTTATTACATATATATATATATATATGATTTTTATACTTATATATGTGTTTGATTTGAATGCTGTGTAATACAGATTTTACCTCCATTCTTCAGAGCTGAACCATTTAAAAAATCCTTTTTAACAAACATGAAGAGCGTAATAACAACATAAAATTATTGGAACTAATATTGACCAGGAAATTCAAGTTCCTAAAATAACTAAAAATTATGTTCTAATTATGTATCAAATAAGTGAAATGGATGTTTACTTGTTCATTTCTTACAATATAGCTATTAAAAGCATTTTACATGTAAAAAAAAAAGATTCATGATTCAAAAGTGGAGGCACATAATCTATTACAAAAGTTGTTCTTTGCTCCTAGGAGAAGGTAGAAAGCATGATTCTTCTAACGAAACAATTAGACTACGACCAACTGTTATTTCATTTCAAATGTTAAGTTTGTCGTATATCAACTTGTTGTTTATGATCGAACTGAAGGCGTTCGAGTGACACATTGATATTTTTAAGTATTTGCTAATGCCAATTATTATAAATTTATAGAATTTTGAATTCTAAAGGAATGAGAGAAAATTTATTCTAATAACCTAACTGTTAAGAATTCCTTTTTAAGGCTGGGGATGTGGCTCAAGCGGTAATGTGCTCGCCTGGCATGCACGGGGCACTGGGTTAGATCCCCAGCACCACATAAAAATAAAATAAAGATGTTGTGTCCACCAAAAACTGAAAAATAAATATTAAAAAATTCTCTCTTCTCTCTCTCTTAAAAAAAAAGAATTCCTTTTTAGAACACCTGTTGGGTTTTAGTCTTCTGAGTATAACTGCACTGAATGGGAGTCCGTCCTCACCCATCTGTGTTTCCCTCCTTCTCTCCCATCATTTCTTCCTTCTACCTCCACCTCCTCTCCCTTACTTCCTCCCCCTCTCTTTACAACCCTGTGTTTCCTTCCTTCCTTTGTTCATCTCTTCATTCCTTATTCTTTCTGCAAATGCTTACTGACTCCTCTTTCCTCCAAGCAGTGGCTAAATATTTTATATGCAGTTTAAAAACAGACCTAGTTTATACTCCATTGCATTTTGGAATAGAAGCTATGAAATGAATAAAGCACATTCTGGATGATGTAATGAGTGCTGCAGTATGTCCGATTAGCAGGCTGTTTCCCAGGTTTTTATTAAATATGCCAACTACAGATGAGAATGATATAAGCAAACGGGAAATTCAAACTGCTCTTCCTTTCTTTCCCATTCCTTCTTCCTCCTCCTCCTACTCCCCTCCTCCTCCTCCTTCTCCTTCTTCTTTTCTCTGCCCCCCTCTCTTTCTGTTTAAATCTGCAAAGAGAACGCCACTGGGCATTTAAAAATAATAATGTCATTTTGTAATTTGGGTAAGATTTGTGCATTATTTTAGAGTCATGCTTTTTCTTGTGAAATAATTTACAGGTGTGTGTACTCTTCTGTTGGTTAGCTTTTGATCACTGTGGCAAATACCTGAGATAAGTCAACTAAAAGGAGGAAATGTGTATTTTGGGCTCACAGTTTCAGAGGTTTCAGTCTATGGTCACTTGATCTTGTAGTTTTGAGGCCGTAATAACACAGTACATCATGAAAGATATACAATATTTCTTTAGACCATATTGTTTTTTCCTAATAATTATGACCAATACCTCCCATTCCCTATCTTACCATACTACTGTAGTATGGCTAAATCTTCCAAATTGGATGCATTTTTAAAAATTTAAGCCAATATTTTCCTTTTTTTCATTCATCACTTTTTTATTCACTTCATTTAATTTTTTTCCATTTTTAATTTCATTCTATTGGTTTTTAATCCTAAGATTTAATTTGTAAATCTGTGTCATCATTCTGGCTAAAAAGTACAAGTTTATATACACACACATGCACATATTTAAAAATCATGGCTGGGGATGTGGCTCAAGCGGCAGTGCACTCGCTTGGCATGCGAGTGTCCCGGTTCAATCCTCAGCACCACATACCAACAAAGATGTTGTGTCTGCCAAAAACTAAAAAATAAATATTAAAAATATTCTCTCTCTCTCTCTCTCTAAAAAAATGGCCTGATTTTGACCTTCAAATAAGAGTTTATTGACTCTAGACATAGACTTTAAGATTAAATTTGACTTCTTCATATTATATTTTAGAGTTTTTATAGAACTACTTGACACTACTGCATCTATTGAGGTTCTGCCAATATTACAAAAATAGATTCATAAAGATGCTTTGCAGACATCATCATTTTCTTTAACTTAAGGTATAAAATATGGCATTAATATATTTGGCAACAGTGTCATACAATTTGATAGTGTTTACTTAATTCATCATGGTTGTTTAAATCTTAATGCTATACTATTTAAAGTAATACTAGAATATGTTCTTAATTTTAAGTTATTAGTGTCAGGTGTTATATCAGGTCGATAATACTTGCTCCACTTTGAGGAGTAGAAGTTGGTTTATATAACTCAAAGATTTTTAGTTTTCTTCCTTTTTCATCACCTATCCCAGTTATTGTATATGATATTCAACATGTTTCAACAGTTTTGAGACAGAGAAAATTATTCAGTCTCATCCTAGGGATTTCTCATCAGATGAATGAACAAAGAAAATGTAGTATATATACACAATGGAATATTACTTAGCCATAATAAAGAATTAATTTATGACTTTGCCAGTAAATGGATGGATCTAGAGACTACTATGCTAAGTTAAATAAGCCAATATAAAAAATCCAGAGGCTGAATGTTCTCTCTAATATGTAGATTAGGGGGAGGGTAGAAGTTCAATGAATTAGACAAAGAGGAGTTGAAGGAAGGGAAGGATGATAGGACTAGAAAAGACAGTGGAAAGAATCTGACATAAATTTTCTATGTTCACATATAAATACACCACCAGTGAGATTCCACATTAGGTACCATCACAATAATAGGTCCTCAATATTTAGAAAATAAATCAGTTCAGAGAAACCATGACTCAAAAAAAAAAGTCATAGAGGAAATTTTAAAATATTTTAAATATATAAAATATGAATATATAACTTTCAATTATATAAATTCTGTGAAATGTTGCCTAAGTGGAATTTTGGAGAGTAGATATACATATTGGAAATCCATCATAAACTAATGGCAATTCATATGTATCAATGTATAATATCTATATATATATATATATATATATATATATATATATATATATATATATATCAATGTTTAATATCTATCAATATATATATCACAATCAAACAGGCTTTTTTTCAGTATAAAAGACTGATGACTCCACATTTGACAAAAATTTGTTAGAGCCCAACACCTATTTACTATGAAATATAAGCAAACTAGAATGCAAGGCACTTACTTGACTTGGTAAAAAATGTGTATAATTAGCCATATTTTATACACACAAACATGTGCAATATACATATTAGCCACATATGTACATTTATACATATATATACATATATATATATATATATATATGATAGAAATATTTATACTATATGTCTATACACAGAATAGTGTACATGCATATACTTCCAATCTCTCTCATTTGAGAAGAGTTACAAGCAACAACAACATTCCAGAAATTATGAGCATACCTGATTCCCAAAACTGCTTTTTCAGTACTATTTTTCAATAAAATAAACAACAGGTCCTTTAAGAAATAGCTGATTGTGAGATGAGTCAAGAAATATAAAAAGTGAGCTTGAAGTATATTACACTGATAGCAAACAAAGGAGTACTACGCACATGTGCACATAATGATGGGGATATATATATATATATATATTTTTTAAATATACATATTTCAAAAGGACACTTACAGGACCCAAATGGATACACACACACGCACACACAATTCCTCATAGCCAAAGCTGGAACAATTTGAAAATAAAATAAAATAGTGTCGGAGTTTATACAGATATAATAGTATTGAATAAATAAATATGTAAGGCTGAAGAGGAGATTAATTTCCCGTGTAGAAGAATTCCAAAAACACTTACGTTGTTACTTGCCCCAAAGAAAGGGAGCATAGCTCTGTGCTCCTTTAGTATAGGTTGTGTATTATGCTTTTCTTCCAAAAGACAAAATATGGGAAAAGAGGATAAAAGGGTAATTTCACAGTGAAGTAACTTTCAAAACTGTACCTGTGCCAGGTGGTCAAAGTTCACTTTCATAGTGATCATCAATGTTCACAGAATGTTCCCTTGACTAGGTGGTGAGAATGGCACTCTACCTATGCATTCTTCCTCCTGAAAACATAACCCCATTGTGACCATAAGAAAAACTTAAGACAAACCATAATAAAGAAACACTGTTTAAAATATCTGAGCATCCTTCTTAAAATCATTCTGAAAGCCCGAATCTACATGAATCTATGTAAATATAGATAAAATATTTTCATTAATTGCAGTATATCACTATCACTTCACTAAGTATAAACACAATTTTTCATGTATGATATTTAATAATAATGAAAACTTCTTGTACTCTAAATGAGAAGACTGTATTTTCTTCTCAATTTTTATTGCAAATCTAAAATTTTAAACATACATAGAAACTGTGTATATACATGCAATATATGTAAATTGCTTAGTGTATAAATATATGCACTATATATACACTTGATATTATATGTAAACATACAGTGTATCTATGTTTATATACCTACACTCATATTTTTATATTATGTACTACATATTACATTGAGAGAGTACATTTTGGAGGCTTTATTTGAATAAATATTTTTCAATAGTATGTAAAAATTGTTCAGAGCAGCAATGTGAGCCAGAGGAATTATAATCCAAGAAGTAAGTCAAATCCTAAAGGAAAAAACATAAAAGAAATGTCATTTCTGAATCATTTCATCAGTTGTTTCTCTAAGAGACAGGAATAAATAGTTTTTTTTTTTTTTTTGCAAATGCAACACAATCAAGTGTGTGTCTACCACCTAACTCCTACTTTTGCATTGATCAAGTTCTGTCCTTCTGTTTTTGTTCAGACCACTCTATCCCATTTTCGTGAAACTAGTATGTTTCCACAGCACATACAATTACACATTGAATGATTTCTTATGCAATTACTTTGAATTGGCATTCCTTATTTGTATTAAAATATTTAATATATTTTGATAACTTTGAAGGAAGTGCTATGAAGGCATAATGTTCTCTGATCTACATGATCTTTTTGGAGTTTGTGTGTGAAAATGTATTATGTGAAAGGTCAGGCTGATGATGACTGAGATTTTAAACTTTGATGACTAAGGTCTTAAAATCAAATGGCTTACATTTATATGTGTACATGCATTTAGAGTCTAATTTATTCCAACATTTATTATTAATATCCCTATGAAATAATACTTAAATGCAAAAAGATTTTTTTAATGCCAATAACAAGTGGAGATTGTTATCAATAACCTTCTTGATGCCCAGGTAGAAAACTTTCAGAGACTGGTTTTACTGCTTTGCCTGTAGGGCATATCCCCAGAGGGCCTTTGCCAACCCAGCTCCTTCCCCTCGTTTTCCTTTATAGTTCCAAAACATAATCTCATAGCATGCTACAAATTCAACATATTAAGAGAAGGGAGAATTGTCTGGAACAACCAGAGCCCTTCTCATCCCTCCTAGAACAAGATGTCCTATGATATTTTAACCCAATATAAATGACCCTTAGTGTACAAAACCCAGAGTGAAGTGTCTTTTGGTATCCATCAGCAGGTATGCAATTAAACGCATCCTCTCTTAGCAGTTTCCTTGAACTGTGGGGGACTGACTCACTCAGGATTCTATACCCTTTCCTGCCTATTGTAATATAGTTGCTTCAATTGTTGACTGAATATTCTTTCTTACTGTATTCATGGAAATGGGATTGATACTGGTACACAGTATTGCCAAGGTATTTTAGATGTGCACAATGAACCTGCTTCATTTCCCTGTCTAGGGACAGTTAACCTGCAGTTAATAGATGTGCACAATGAACCTGCTTCATTTCCCTGTCTAGGGGCAGTCCACATTCCTCTTCCATGTTACTCATATTCACCAATACTCTGCCATTGCCTGGAATATTGTTGATATCTAGGTCAATATGTTACTTAAATGACAAGGATTAATGAATTATTTATACATTATATATACATATATCTATACATATGCATAGCAATAAATGAACTCATACATTTTTAATATATTTAAAATGAAATATGCTCAAACAAAAGAAGAAAGATTAACACAGAGTAGTAGAATAAAAATAGAATTTTGTAAATTAAAATCATGTTTTTGTGTAGCTGTTAGGTCTACCCTTATCAACAAGGAAATACTTGGACCTTTTAACATCACTGGAATGTATTTTTTTTTCCTAAGAAAACAATTTCTTCACTAAAAATAAATTGCTCAATATAGATTGTACATGAGATGTCTAAAAATTATCATCTGTTTGTCTTATGAAAATTCTAATGTTTATATAGAAACATACAGTTACTAGTTTTATAAACAAATTTCCGGAATTTGATAGTAACCTTATCTGTATCACTAATGAAAGAAAACTTTTAATGCTTTGGTGAAAAAAAATTTTAACATGCTATAAAAGTATCTCATAAAACAATATATTAGCTAAATTTTACAACTTAATTTGAAAATAGCTTCTTATTATGAAGAGAAAATTGCTTGTGATTCAGACAAAAATCATCCATAAACACTATTGATTTTCTCCTTGCTGTGACCTACATCCTCTTCTTCTAGTCTGGTGCTCATACCAGTATTGGCACTTCATGAATAAAATCCTTCAGAAAATCCCCGCAATGGACTCTTCGTTTTATAAAATACAAATCTACAGAGAAAACAAAGCAAAAATATACTCAGTAATTTTTGTAATAACTTTAATACAATATTAACTTGATTGACTATGCCATAACAATCTATTTGTACAGCCTGAAGTATAATTGAAGGTATTCCTGTCCTTAAGCTATTTAGGAAATAAGTTTCTATAATTGCAGCCCACTGATTCACTCAATAAATCATTCTTCTAAGATGGCTGACTTCCACATGAAAATATGCAGAACCTCTGTGAAAAATATAAATCGAAGATCTATATTTATATTTTAGAAGTGCCAAGCATTATTTTAAGGTCTCAACTTCAAAATTTGCAAAGAGAATTTTTTTTGTTGTTTGTGGTATTAACTGTAAATATGTCATGTGCATGTTTTGACAACATGTAGACTCAGATAAAATTATTTATTTAGTGCATTCATTCATCTTGCATTAAGCAACATGAGGAAATCTTTAGTATATAAACCTTAAGTAGTACAAGGAATCCTCATTACTTTGTGATTAAAATAATAGCCAGCTCCCAAAGGAATGTAGCTTTTAGAAGAGGACAGCAGCCCAGTTAGGCAACTCAGTTGCAGTAGCAAGGAAATGGACTGAAGCAGTGTAATATTCATGCTGTGTGGTGCCTGATGATACGTAAGATGGGTAATAGGGCATTTACTGTTCACACATTTTCGCCCTTCACTGATTCTCTCATACCAATGTGCCATAATTTAGCTATTGCCTTTACCTCCATCACTATTTGAAAATTAATGTTGATAAATTTTTATTTGAAATTAACTGGATTTCAGTAAAATGAAGTAGAGACAGTTTATAAATGTAACATCTGTCACAGCCAGAGCTGACTTAAAACAGATGTTTTCCTATAACATCTATCATTTTTATTTATTCAGACTAAGATTCTACATGTTGAAGTCTTGGTCAAATGTAAGTATTTTTAAAAGGTCAGATTAGTTTCAGTGAATGTCAAGTGCCCAGTTTAACAGAACAGAAGTCTGCAAAGAATCAGACTTTTTTTTTCTTTTTATAGAGACTGATCATCATGTGTAAACAACATTTCTAAAGTACAACCTGAAAAGAAAATTCATATTATACAACCCATTAAGAAGGAAACTTAGTTTTTGTTTTTTTAAAATAGTAAAAAAAAAAAAAACAAAAAAAAAACATAGCATATGCAGTATAACTATAGATCATTCGGATCATTTGCTTCACCTCTTCTACCTCTTCTTCTGTCTAGGTCATCAGCATAACAGGAAAATAAACAACTCACACGTTACTAAACCAAGGAGCTCCCTTACCTGAAAATCTTGTTAATACCCTTGTTAATAGCACCCTGTATTCAGGAATAGTGCAGTCCTACTTTCCTAATGAAAAGGAGACTTCCCATGAGGGGAAGGCTACCTTTTATCTCCAACGGTACCATGGGTCTGCCTCCAGACATTGTCCAAGGAAACTCAGATTCCACTGGAGAACCACACTTGCCAGTCTTTGTGTCTTCTCTGACACAAATAAGTTGATTTTCAGTTATCTGTTGGTATGTCACATACCATTATAAAATAGAGTGGCTAAAAATAAAAGTAATTATTTATTTGGTTCACAAATCTGCATTTTGTGCAAGTTTCATTGAAGATGGCTTTGTCTTTGCTCCATGTGGAGTCAGTAGTTGTAGCTTGTCTGGGGCTGGGGGAAGATGCCCTTCCTAGAAAACTTGTGCACACTTGCCTGGCAATCTGGTGCTGGATTTCAGTTGAGAGTTCACTTTAGTTTGCTGATGTAGAGGCCTCATTTCTTACAATTCAATGGTTGGTTGCTAAGATCAAGTGTGCCAACAGTTAAAAAGTGGAAGTTTCTGGCTTTCTAGATCCTGTAACTAGCACAGTCTCAATATTGTCATATTTCATTGGCAGTATTTGGAAAATAAAGGTTGAAAATAGCATTATTTGAATTTATATTAATTATATTTATATAAATGTGTTGTCTTTATTATATTATACATTAATGTTTTAGTTGTTTTCATACATATATGCTATACAATATTTTTATATGATTATTTATATATAATATTTGTTATGAGTGACACCTAGGAGTATATGTTCCATCCTAGGAAACAACTCTTTTTCATCCATAGACCTATGATACCACAAAAGTTATTTGCTTTTCTTCTTTAGCATGGCTAAGTGTCTGTTAATTTTATTTATTTTTTTCAAAGAACCAACTCTATTCTGTCAATTTTTTCAATTGTTTCTTTTGTTTCAATTTCCTTGATTTCAGCTCTGATTTTAATTTTTTCCTGTCTTCTGCTGCTTTTGGTGTTGATTTGTTATTCTTTTCTAGGGCTTTGAGATGTAATGTTAAGTCATATATTTGTTGACTTTTTCTTCTTTATTTTTTAAAAGAGAGAGAGAGAGAGAGAGAGAGAGAGAGAGAGAGAGAGAGAAAATTTTAATATTTATTTTATTTTTTTTTTTTTAGTTTTCGGCAGACACAACATCTTTGTATGTGGTGCTCAGGATTGAACCCAGGCCACACGCATGCCAGGCGAGCGCGCTACCGCTTGAGCCACATCCCCAGCCTGACTTTTTCTTCTTTTAAGGAATGAACTCCATGCAATGAACTTTCCCCTTAGAACTGCTTTTGTAGTGTCCCAGAGATTTCAATATGTTCTACCTATGCTCTCATTCACCTCTAAGAATTTTTAATACTCTCTTTGATGTCTTCTGGAACCCATTTTTCATTCAGTAGCATATTATTTATTCTTCAGGTGTTGGAGTGGACTTCATTTCTTATTTTATCATTGATTTCTAATTTCATTCCATTATGATATGATAGAATGTAGCATAGTATCTCTACTTTTTTTAATATTTGCTAAGAGTTGTTTGTAGCATAGTATATGGTCTATTTTAGAGAAGGATCCATGTGCTTCTGAGAGAAAAGTGTATTTGCTTTTTGAAGGATGAAATATTCTATATATGTCAGTTAAGTCTAAGTTATTGATTGTAGGATTGAGTTCTATAGCTTATTTTTTCGGCTTTTGTTTTGAGGATTTATCTAGTGATGAAAAAGGTGTGTTAAAGTTATCCAAACTTATTGTGTTGTAGTCTGTTTGTCACTCTGATTCCAAAACCAGGCAAAGACACATCAAAAAAAAGAAAACTTCAGACCTATATCTTTAGTAGACATACATGCAAAAATTCTCAATAAAATTCTGGTAAATTAAATACAAAAACATATCAAAAAGATCATGCATCATGATCAAGTGGGATTTATCCTAAGGATGCAAAGTTGGTTCAACATATGAAATCAATAAACGTAATTCATCACATAAACAGACTTAAAGATAAGAATCATATGATCATCTCAATAGATGCAGAAAAAGCATTTGACAAAATACAGCACACCTTTATGTTCAAAATACTAGAAAAACTAGGGATAACAGGAACATATCTCAACATCATAAATATTATCTATGCTAAACCCCAGGACAACATCATTCTAAGTGGAGAAAAATTGAAGGCATTCCTTCTAAAAACTGGAACAAAACAGGGATGCCCTGTTTTTAAACGCTGGCCAGATCAATTAGACAGATGATAGAAATCAAAGGGATACACATAGGAAAAGAAGAACTCAAATTGGCACTATTAGCTGATGATATGCTTTTATACCTAGAAGACCCTAAAATTTCCACTAGAAAACTTCTACAACTAGTAAGTGAATTCAGCAAAGTAGCAAGATATAAAATCAACACCCATAAATTGAGGGCATTGCTGTATATAAGTGACAAATCCTCAAAAAGGGAAACAAAGAAAACTATCCCATTTACAATAGCCTCAAAAAAAAAATTGGGAATCAATCTAACGAAAGATGTGAAAGATCTATATAATGAAAATTACAGAACCCTAAAGAAAGAAAATAAAAGAAGACCTTAGAAGATGAAAAGATCTACCTTGCTGTTGGATAGGCAGAATTAATATAATCAAAATGACAATACTTCCAAAAGCAATATACAGGTTTAATGCAATTCTGATCAAAATCCCAATGACATTCCTCAAAAAAAAATAGAAAAAGCAATCATAAAATTCATCTGGAAAAATAAGATACCCAGAATAGCTAAAGCAATTCTTATCAGGAAGAATGAAGCAGGTGGCATCACTATACCTGTTCTTAAACTATAACATAGAGCAATAGTAACAAAAACAGCATCGTAGTGGCACCAAAACAGACTGATAGACCAATGGTATAGAATAGAGGACACAGAGACTAACCTACAAAATTATAATTCTCTTATATTAGACAAAGGTGCCAAAAAAATTACCAGAGAAAATATAGCCTCTTCAACAAATGGTGCTGGGAAAACTGGAAACCCATTTGCAACAACATGAAATTAAAACCTTATCTCTCACTATGCACAAAACTCAACTGAAATGGATCAAGGACTTAAGAATACAACCAGAGACCCTGCGTCTAATAGAAAAAAATGCAGGAACTAATCTCCATCATGTGATATTAGGCCCAACTTCTTAATAAGACTCCTTTCGTGCAAGAAATAAAACAAAAAAATAATAAATGGGATGGATTGTAACTAAAAAGTTTTTTCTTGGCAAAAGAACAGAGAGCCTACATCTTTTAAGCAAATCTTTACACCTCACGCATCAGATAGGGCACTAATCTCTAGGGTATATAAATAACTCAAAAAGCTAAACACCAAAACAACAAATAACCCAATCAGTAAATGGGCCAAGAACCTGAAGAGACACTTATCAGAAGATGATATACAATCAATCAACAAATACATGAAAAATGTTCATCATCACTAGCAATTAGAGAAGGCAAATCAAAACTACGCTAAGATTTCATCTCACTCCAGTCAGAATGGCATCTATTATGCATACAAACAACAACAAATGTTGGCGAGGATGTGGGTATAAAGGTACACTCATACACTGCTGAGGGGACTGCAAATTGGTACAGCCAATATGGAAAGCAGTATGGAGATTTCTTGGAAATTTGTGAATGGAACCACCATTTGACCCAATTATCTCACTCCTTGGTTTATACCCAAAGGACTTAAAAACAGCATACTACAGGGACACAGCCACATCAATGTTTACAGCACCACATTTCACAATAGTTAAACTATATCAACCTAGATGCCTTTCAATAGATGAATGGATAAAATATGTGGCATATATACACAATGGAATATTACTCAGCAATAAAAGAGAATAAAATCATGGCATTTGCAGGTAAATGGATGGAGTTAGAGAAGATAATGTTAAGTGAAATTAGCCAATCCCAAAATACCAAATGTGGAATATTTTCTTTGCTATAAGGAGGCTGATTCATAGTGGGATAGGAAGAGGGCACATGGGAGGAATAGATGAACTCTAGATATTGCAGAGGGATTGGAAGGGAAGTGAGAAGGCATGGTGTTTTAAATGATGGTGGAATGTGATGATCATTATTATCCAAAGTACATGTAAAAAAACACACATTGGTGTGATTATACTTTGTATACAATGAGAGATATAAAAAATTGTGCTGTATATGTTAATAAGAATTGTAATGCATTCCGCTGTCATATATAAATAAAAATTAAAAAAAAATATTTGCTTCTGAAGTACAATCATGGAACTGTCATAAAATGGATATTTGCACTCAAAAAAAAAGGAAAAAAGGAAAGAAAAAAGTGACACTGGGTCCCAGGCAAGTTCCAAATCCAGAAGGGCAAACTCTAATAAATTTGAAGCTCTGAGAATAATACTTTGTGACTCGGTGGCCTGTCCACCTGGCCTACTCAGTAGTGGCCCCACCCTCTTAGTCCAAAGAGTTACCATTTTTTTTTCAGATCTCTGCAAAAAGATCATTCTTTCTTCATTTTATGTCATTTCTGTTTCTTTCAGTCAAATATGAACAATCTTTCTGTTGATATAAAAAAATTGCAAAAGCAGAGACTGGGGTTATAGCTCAGTGGCAGAGTGCTTGCCTAGCATGTGTGAGGTCCTGAGTTTGATGCTTAGCACCACATAATAATACATAAAATATTGTGTCTCTCTACAACTAAAACACTTATAAAAAATTGCAAAAACATTTTGGGTTTTTCATAAAACTTATGGAGCCCTATTCCATGAGACTTGAGGTCCTACAGTGATCTTCCTGCATGACTGCATCTCTGCTGTTGGGATTCTGTTGAGAAAGTTGAACCTGTACATGAATCATGCATCTGATTTAATCAATAACTTTGCATCCACACACTTCTTGTTTCCAGAAAACATTGGGCACTCTGGTGCTTTTCTAAATCATCAAGTGCTCTTCTTTTTTCCTTAAAAAGTTAAGCCTTCATTTATAATTCTTCTCACACATTATAAGCAATGTCTGCTGCTACTATAAAAGAATGCCACAGATTAGGTAAATTATAAACAATAGATGTTTATTCATCTTACAGTTCTGGAAGTTGGAAAGTCCAAGATCAAGGAGCCACATCTACTGATGACCTTCTTGTTGCATCATAACATTGCAGAAGAAGAGGAAAGCACTTGGGACACAGAGGGGGAAAAAACTGTTGAACTCATTCATTCATGAGGAATTCGTTCAATAACTAACACTTCTGAAATAATGCTCTCAATTTCATTAAGGTGGTGCTCTCCTTAAGTTCCCATATCAATACTGTTGAAATTTTACTTCAACAATACACTTCTAAGCTTTTAAGGGGACATTCAAACTATACAAACAGGAAGGAAAAATTCAGGTCCATCTTCCTAACTTTGCTTGAAAACTTTTTTTGTCCAAATAGCCTATTCACAATTTTAATATGTGTATTTTTTAATTTGTTCTAATTAGTTGTACACATGACAGTAGAATGCATTTTGACACATTATACATAAATGGAGTGTAACTTCTGGCTCTTCTGGATGTACATTATGTAGAATCACCCTGGTTGTGTAATCGTATATGTACATAAGGTAATAATGTCCAATTTATTGAGTATATTTCCTCCCACTATACCACATCCCATCCCATCACTCTTCTCTGGATAATACAAAGTACCTCTATTTTCCCCTAACTCTCACCTTATTGTGAATTAGCATCCATATATCAGAGAAAACATTTGGCCTTTGGCTCTTGGGATTGACTTATTTTGCTTAGCATGATATTCTCTGGCTCCATTCATTTACTGGCAAATGCTGTGATTTCTGGGTAATATTCCATTGTGTACATATACCACAATTTCTTTATCCATTCATCTACTGAAGGGCGTCTAGGTTGGTTCCACAGTTTTTCTATTGTGAATTGAGTTGCTATAAACATTGAAGTGGTTACATTACTATAAGGTGTTGATTTTAAGTCCTTTGGGTATATAATAAGGAGTGGGATAACTGGGTCAAATGGTGTTTCCATTCCAAATTTTCTGATGAATTTCCATACTGCTTCCAGTAATGATTGGACAAGTTTGCATTCCTACCAGCAATGTATGAGTGTACCTTTCCCCCAACATCCTCCCCAACATTTACTGTTGCTGGTATTCTTTTTTTTTTTTTTTTTTTTTTTTTTTTTTTTTTAATTTTTTTTTATTGGTTGTTCAAAACATTATAAAGCTCTTCACATATCATATTTCATACATTAGATTCAAGTTGGTTATGAACTCCCAATTTTACCCCAAATACAGATTGCAGAATCACATCGGTTACACATCCACATTTTTACATAATGCCCTATTAGTAACTGTTGTATTCTGCTACCTTTCCTATCCTCTACCATCCCCCCTCCCTCCCCTCCCATCTTCTCTCTCTGCCCCATCCACTGTAATTCATATCTCTCCTTGTTTATTTTCCCATTCCCCTCACAACCTCTTATATGTAATTTTGTATAACAATGAGGGTCTCCCTCCATTACCATGCAATTTCCCTTTTCTCTCCCTTTCCATCCCACCTCATGTATCTGTTTAATGTTAATCTTTTCTTCCTGCTCTTCCTCCCTGCTCTGTTCTTAGTTGCTCTCATTATATCAAAGAAGACATTTGGTATTTGTTTTTTAGGGATTGGCTAGCTTCACTAAGCATAATCTGCTCTAGTGCCATCCATTTCCCTGCAAATTCTATGATTTTGTCATTTTTTAGTGCTGCGTAATACTCCATGGTGTATAAATGCCACATTTTTTTTATCCATTCATCTATTGAAGGGCATCTGGGTTGGTTCCACAGTCTAGCAATTGTGAATTGTGCTGCTATGAACATCGATGTAGCAGTATCCCTGTAGTATGCTCTTCTAAGGTCTTCAGGGAAAAGTCCAAGAAGGGCAATAGCTGGGTCAAATGGTGGTTCCATTCCCAGTTGCTGGTATTCTTGATATTTTGATACTTCATCTCACTTTGGAGTGAGATGAAATCTCAGAGTTTTGATTTATATTTCTCAAATTGCTAGAGATGTTGAATTTTTTTCATATATTTGTGGATTGATTTTATTTCTTCTTCTGTAAAGTGTCTGTTCTATTTCTTAGCTCATTTATTGATTGGGTTATTTGTATTTTGGGTGTTGAGTTTTTTTGAGTTCTTTATAGATCCTGGAGATTACTACTCTATCTAAGGTGCATGTGGTAAAGATTTTCTCCCATTCTGTAAACTCTCTCTTCATGTTATTGATGGTTTCCTTTGCTGAGAAGAAGCATTTTGGATTGAATCACATATTATTATTATTATTATTTTTTATTTTACTTCTTGTGCTTTAAAAGTCTTTTTAAGGAAGTCAGTTCCTAAGTCAACATGCTTAAGATTGGGGCCTACTTTTTCTTCTATTAGCACAGGGTCTTTGTTCTAGTGCCTAAGTCTTTGAATCACTTTGAGTTTTGTGCAGGCTGAAAGATCGGATTAAATTTCATTTTGTTACATATAAATATGCAACAAAATATATGTGTTCTTTAAGATGATAATTATTTTTTCTTATTAATCTCCACTTTTCCTTTTTTGTTTTTCCTTTATTTTATTTATTTATCTTTATGTGGTGCTGAGGATCGAACCCAGGGTCTCACACATGCTAGGCAAGCACTCTACTACTGAGCTAAAATTCCAGTCCCTCCTCTTTTTCTTTTTATCCTCTACAAGAATTATTTTTAACACCATATATCCTCAGATATGCTAACAAATGTATGTTTTATTTTTTTTACCAATTGTTAGATTCTGATATGAGTGGAAAACACCATAATGACCTATGGGTAGATGAAAGACAGTGTTCTTTCTTACTTATAAATGAGATGGGGGAAAGCCATGCCACAAAGTCCCACAGGAGTTGCATCCAGGAAAAGGACAACAGCAATCTGGAATTGTAAGAGGAGGCTTTTGTGTGGCAATCAAATTGTGATAATTTGGGTTGAATGGGCTTCTTGTGGATTGTATATATTGATGATTCCACAGGCACAAAAAAAGGAGACTATTTCTAGATGTTTGGAATCAGGGTTTCTGGTAGTTAGATGTATATGTTCCAATCCAGGAATGATAGAGCAAGTTAAGAAAAATTATTAAGGGGTGGATATAGCAAACTTCCCACAAAAAAGAATTGAGGGCTATTTAGTCATAACCTCAAGACAGTAACAGCACAACATTTGTGAAATACTGCATGGCTGTCTAGAATTTGTCTCTCAAATGACTCAAATGATTCAAAGTTCTTTCAACTTACATTCATTTCTAAATTCCAAAATAATTTCCAAACTTGTTGGTAATTTCTATAGTAACAACCTACTTTCTTTTACCAAAATCTTTATTAATTCCAAGATGCAATAATATAGTGCCACAAACTGAGAAGATTAATTATTTAAAGTTATCATTTCACAGTTCTCAAGGCTGCAAGTTCTATCAGAGTGTCAACAGGATCATGGTTTCTCTGGAAGATCTGGGGTGATTCCATTATATAATTTAATCTTTGCTTTGGACTCTTCAGACAATCATTGGAATTCCTTGGCTTGCATCTGTAACTCAAATCTCCGCCTACATCTTCATATTGTATTCTTCCTGTATCTCTTTCTCCATGTCTCTTACCTTCTGTGAACACAAATCACATTGGATTAAGGCCCACCCTAATGACCTCATCTTAGCCTGAATCCATCTGCAATTATCCCATTTCCAAATAAGACCATATTTTGAAGTTTAGGGAAAGACTATTATTTTGTGTGAACACCATCCAACACATTGTACTTACAGCTAATTATCCTTAGAATTGTTTTCTTTCTAAACAAATACCATCAAAACCAGAATTTAATTGAAACATTTTAATTGTTCCATATACATAGAGGGTAGAACATGTTATAAAGAATAGCTAATATTTGTTAGGATAAATTCTAATGTTAAAATGCAAAGAATGATAAAAAAATAAAAATAAAAAAAAATGCAGAGATATTTTTGTTTTAATGATTTAAAAATGTTCTACACAGTTAAGTCTCTTATGTCACAAATGGGAATGAAATAGTTAGAAAATAATATATAGAATATTAAAAAATATATTAGATCTTGGAGTTTAGAAATTCCGAGTGGAAATTCCAGAACATCATTTTAAGTGAAATTTATTTCTCTTCATAATGATGTGATCTTAAGCATATTAATTATGCCATATTTCCAATCAAGTTTCATCATTCTTGGAAGAAACAATGATATAATTTCTGATAAATGAATGTTTATCCGAATTCTGATAAATAAATGACTAATGCCTATCTCAGAGTATATATTCAATGAATTTTCCTTGTTTTTGTCATACATCAAATATTTTAGATAGTATTTGGTAAGAATAACTTGTGATTACTCTAAATTCACTTAACAGTTTATCATTTCTAACTTATATGCCTATTTAAAGTAATATTTATATGCTTTATTACTGCAATGGGATCATCAACAATTACAATTTTATTGGAATTAAATATGCCATGGAATGTTTATTGGTGTTTGTAATGTTCACCTAAACTTTGATCATTTATAAAACAAATTATCACAGAAATGAAAATGATGGCCAGGCACATTGGCACACGCCAGAAATCTCAGAAGCTTAGAAGGCTGAGTTAGGAGGATCATGTGTTCAAAACCAGCCTTAGCAGCTTAGCAAGGCCCTAAGCAACTTAGTGAGACCCTGTGTCCAAATAAAATATTTTTAAAAAGGGATGGGGAAATGGCTGAGAAGTCAAGCATCCTGAGTTCAATACCTGGTTAGAAAAAAAAAAAAAAAAATGAAAATGTTGGCTACAGGGACACATTTGGAGATATTAACATGTGGATGTCAGAAAAACATGTGGGTGAACAATAAGTAAATATCTACACACCCAATATCAACAACACTATAAAATGCACAGGTTTTTCAAGTACCTACAGAATGTTTAGCAAAAAGTACTTTATGTTGGGCTGAAATAAGAACTAGTAATATATACAAAGGATTCAAATAAGAGGGATTGCATTCTTTAATCACAATGAAATAAACAGGAAATCAATAAAATTAAAATGGAACAGCCTGGGTATCTGAAAACTAAGCAACACATTCCTGCAGAACCATCTATCAAAAAGGAACTAAATAGCACACTTGTAATCCTGGTGGCTTGGAAGTCTGAGCCAGGAGGATCTTGATTTCAAAGCCAGCCTCAGCAACTTAGCAAGGCCTTAAGCAACTCAGTGAGACCCAGTCTCTAAATAAAATATCAAACGAGCTGGGGATGCAGAGCAGTGGTTAAGCACCCCTGCATTCAATCCCTGACACCAAAACAAACAAACAAACAAAACAAAAAACCAAGAAACTAAATAAGGTTTTTAAAGTAGTTTGTGCTAGTAAGAGTAGAACTTAGAAGACTTATTAAAACTTGTGAAAATCTGGTAAAATAGTGTAGTAGAAATCATTGTATTAAAATATGTATTTTATAAAATAATGAAGGTACAAAATTGTTGGTCTTTTCTCCTGATATTAAAGAAAGGAAAATTAAATACATACAAAATATTAATTCTTAGAGTAGAAATAAAGGATAGATAAACCCGTTGTACATTAGAGAAAGACAATAAAAAGGTCAATCCATTGGAAATAGAACAATAAAATTCTATTGATATGAGCATTTAGTAAGAGATATCACTACAGATCTTACAGTGAAATAATAGAAACAGAAAGTTACAAATTTTTACTTAAATCAATGATTCAGATATAATAGACCAATTTCTAGAAAGTCTAATAAATAGAAAAATATAATTTGATTAGTTTTTCCTTGTTGAAAAAAATGTTGCCTACAGAATTAAAAGCATTCTGTCACCACCCACCCTCTTTCCAATTAATCTATCACAGTTATATTCACGAGTGAATTTTTTCCAAAAAAAAATTAGGTAAGAAATAATATCTATTTTGCAGTCTTCCATAAAAAGGGGGAAGAAGAAGATTTTTCTTTAGTGGACATGTTTATACTACCAATTCTCACATGAATCTTACAAAAAACATTTTTGACCAATGTATCTCATAAACAGTTATAAAACTACTAAATATTAGTAAATCAAATTTAGTTATATATAAAAGGAATGGTTTATTGTGACAAATTATGATCTATTTCAGGAATTCAGGGATCCAGTATAAAACCATAAATTTTGAAAATCTGTCAATATATTTAACTAAACCAATAAATTAAAAAGCGAAATCACATAATTACCCCAACGTTTGTTGAATTTAAATAGCCTTTTTTTGGGTTACTTTTAGATATACATGTCAGTAGATTATATTTGGACATTATACATATATAGAATATAACTTATTCTAATTGGGATCACATTCTTGTGATTGTACAAGATGTAGAGTTTCACTGGTTTTGTAATCAGATATAAACATAGGAAAGTTATGTCCAGTTCATTCTACTGCTTTTCTATTCCCACATGATCTCTCAGGCAAAAATGATACCAGAAGACTTTTTTAAACCAATGATGTGAAAAAAATAGATTAACTATGAATAACATTGTATTTAATGGTGAAATACTGCTATTATCAAGAAAAAACAGTCGAATATTTTCAAAAAAACTATGTCTGACTTAATTTTTTTAAAAATCTGTTTTATTTTCTTTAACAATTAATGTATCTTAAGTAAATGGATAAACACACTACACAAGTGAATTAAAAAATTCAATATTGTTACAATGTCTATGCTGTCCAAATTATTGTCAAAGATTACTATAATATTACAGTAATAAAGATAGAGTGGTGTTGGTGTATGGGCAAGCAAAAAACTAGTGCAAAGAGTAGAGTCCAGAAAGAGATCTCCCTATATATTCACTGCTGTTGTCTGAACATTCCCTGGCAAAGGGGTAGTGTGTTACAATATGATCATGAATGTGAAAGTGTTAAAAGGGCTTTAGCAATAAGATCATGAGAGTAGATCCTTCTGGATGGGATTAGGGCCCTAATAAAGGAGCTTGCAGGAGTGTGTTAGAACTCTTTGGCTCTTCTTCCATGTTAGTATGCCAGAGGATGAACCTGCTTGTGTCTTCATCTTGAACTTCCCAGTCTCCATAACTATGAGAAAATAAAATGCTATTATTTATAAATTAGCCTGTCTCTGGTATCTTCTTACAGTAATACAAATATATTAACTCAGTCACTTATTTGAACCATTCTAGTGACATTATAATTTAGTGGAAATAGAGAATACTATGGTTTGAAAATGAGGTGTCCCCTGAAAGCTCTTGTATTAATGCAGGAATTTTCAGAAGCAAAATAATTAGATTTTGAAAATTATAATCTAATCAGTGGATTGATTCATTTGATGGAGTAAACATTTGAAAGGAGCAATGGGGTGGTAACAATAAGCAGGTGAGGCATGGCTGAAAGAGTTGTGACACTGAGGGTGTGCTTTGGTGATTGTATCTTGTCCACCTCACTACTCCCTCTCTCCTTCGGCTTCCTGGCCACCATTATGTGAGCAGCTTCAAGACCATGCCCTTGCCACATGATATTCTGCCTCACTTTTGGCCCAGAGCAATGGTGTCTGCTGATCATGGACAGATCTTCTGAAACTGTGAGTCAAAATAAACATTTTCTCCTCTAAGTGTTTGTCATCAGATATTTTATTCTTGTCAGGTATTTTCTAATAAGCAAAGAAAAACTTACTAACACAGATGGTAAATCTAATAAATTGCACTAGAAAAAAATGTTTCATTAAAAATTATCTAAATTTCATACCTTAAAGAAATTAGATCTTCTTATGAAACAATTTCATAACAAAATTAAGAGTATATCTTCATGATCATCAGATTGTCAATTTTTGGCGTTATTTAGGTTTTTATTGGATATTTTAACAATACAGGTTATGGGGTACATTGTAACTATTTGATACCAGTATGCAATGTGTAATGATCAAATCAGAATATATAATTTCCAGCTCCTTTAACATTTTTTTATAATTTTTTATTTACATATAGTAATTGTACTTATTTATGATTTATGGTATCATATTTCAATGCATGTGTACAATATACAGTGATCAAATTAGGACAGTTAACACTTCTATAGCTTATCCTGACATTATGCTTAGAGGCTTTTTCCTAATCATGTTATGCACAAAATATGTAGCAGTTTATTATGAACTATAGTCATCCCACTGTAATGTTGTAGAACACTGGAACTTTTATTACTTGTATCTGTGTTTGGTACCCATTAACCAACTTCTTGACTGTTCACCCTACCCCAGCACCTTTTCTCAACCTCTAGTAATCACTAATTTAGAACCAAATCCATCTTATTGTCTCCTTCATATAAGATAGAAATTGCAGTATTTTTCTGTGTTTGACTTAATGTCCTCCAGTTCCATCCACTTCAATGCAAATGATAAGATATCATTTTTTATGATTAAATGGTTTTTCTAATGAGGACACAAAAAATATTTTTAAAGAGACTCATTTAGCTGTCTTCATAAAATGGACTTCATTAAGAGTTTTGAATTTCTATTCATTTGGGGATACCATTAAAAAAATTGAAAAGGCAAGTCAAGCCAAGGCATATAAAAGACATACATCCTGATTTTTTTAAAAAAAAAATTGAGTAAACAACATTAACAGTCATTTCAAAAGACAGGTTTCAGTCATGATAACCAGAGAAAGGCAAATTAAAATCTCAGTGTGTTATAATTAACTGCCAGAAGACTCAAAACAAAATAATACCAAGTACTAAGTGTTATGTAATACATGTATTTGAAAATGTCTGATATAGTTAATGGATAGTTGAGTTATCATAACTATGTCTGTGTTTTGTAATATCATATGCAGTTATTCAATGATAAAAAAATTTGATTTCAATGTATATAACCAAGGGAAATTTGTAGTTGTAGTTGAGACAGGGCATACAAAAGCATGTCCATAGCAGCTTTATTGAAAAAATCCCTAAGCTCCAAAAAACTGAAATGTTCAACAGTGTTATGAATAAATAAACTATAGTAAGTTTATGCAGTGTAATACTATAAAGCAGCAAGATTAGTAAATTAATGTTATATGCATGAACCAAGAAAGAACTCATAGACTTAATATTGAATTGAGTGAGCTGAATTAAAAAGAGTACATTTTGTATGATACTATTTATATGAAATTTATGAGGTAGGTCAGTTTATAGGAATGAAAGTCAGAAAATGATCTCATTGGTGGTTATTGTCTGGTTGTTCTCTATTTTCATCTAGATTATATGGGTAAATAAAGCCAAAATATAAAGGGAATACACTAAACTATAAGAATATTATATTTCAACAAGAGAGCAAAATATTAATTGCCCATTTACTGGATACACACCTACACACACACACATACAGAAGCAAAAGTTTTGTAGTAACTGCAGCCTTTTGATTAATTTACTCCATATTTTCAGGAAGACTCAAGTTGCAAGATATGTGTGGATAAATGGGGCACCCAGAAATTTTGTTCCTTTATAAGCCTTTTAGACCCGCAATGAGTCGTGTTCCTTTTGTTATTTCTCCTGGATTGTTTATTTGTTTGTTGTTATAATTTTTTTGGTAATACATACCATTGCCTCATTCTTTCATTTTTATTTATGCCTGTTTATGGTTTTGAAAGGAAATTATTGGTGCACAGACTAAAAGAACCTTGGTTAAAATCCTCAAGTGACTAGAAATAAAATGGAAGAGCTATAAGGCAGGAACACTTTTGCCTAATTATGCCAACTGGATTTTATATAAGGAGTGTAGTGTGCATAAATTTATATTAATTTTAATGTACCTCTACCATAGTTTAATGCAAAATTATTTCTATTTAAATTGGAAAATAAGATACATTTGAGACATTATCATTAAGCCATTTATTTAACATAGTATCTTATGGATGTTTTTATTTTATAGAGATTTTATTTGTTATAATTTGATGTGCCATTCATTTTATTTAAAACTACACTGTGTGAGTGAAAAGCTATTCTGCAATTCTTTAATATAATTATAAATGTTATTGGATTGTGTTCAGTTCTTTAGATGTCCAATTATCTTACATTCTGAATTCTGATATTATTTCACTCCTTATAACTTATTGAGTAATGTTTGCTAAAATCTCACACTCTGATAGAATAAATCTATCAATTTTCCCTTATCAGATCATGAACTTAGGGCTTATGTATACTCAGGTTATATAATTGGTTTAATAAATATATAACATTATAATTAATTCACAAACAAAATATATTTTACTTATAGTAACTAGTATTCCTTTAAAGCTATTTTTTCCTGACATCCTTATATTTACAACAGATGTACAATTATTTAACTTTTGTATGGCAATAATTTTTACCTATTTTTTTACTTGTATTTGCTGATGAACCCATGGCTTTGGTTTGTTTTCTATTTCACTTGACTTTTAAAGTTAATTTTTAAATAATTTATTGAGTGCAAGTATCCTTTGTTAAAAATCAAAGGGAATAGAGAGGTATAAAACATAAATATACACAATGTATACATGAGAAATATTATATAATATAATTTATGGGTTAGGTTGTAAGTATGCTTAAATTGACAGCTTGCTGCCTAAATGTCTGACATTTAATAACAAATCAACTCTCTAGATTTATTCTTTAAATTATCTTTCCTATACCTTGTATAGTTTATAGAAAACGAAGAATGGATGTTGAAAACAAGCACAAAATCAATGTTATTTTCTACCTTAAGTAAATATTTTTATTTCCTGAAATACTATTTCTTCCAAATGAACATGCAAGTTCTAACATATTATTCTTTTCTGAAAATAATTTTGAGACTAGACTAAAGGTGGCTAAAGATGATATTTTAGAAAAAGAGAGAGAGAAAAAAGAGAGAGAGGGGGAGATAAAGAAGTGGGAAAGAGAAGGAGAGACAAAAAGAGAGGGAGGGAGGGAGAAAGGGAGGAAGGGAGGGAGAGAGAGATAGAGAGAAGACTTACTACTTTTAGAAGTTGCAAAATGAATACTTACTCTTCAAGATGGAGAAGACAATATCTGGTCCATGAAACATATCATTAAGCTGTCCATAGTAAACAGAAATGATTCATTTATGTATTTTAGATTACTAAATGCATGGCAAACTGAGGAAGCCAATTGTTTTTTCAGAGAAAAGTCAAGCACTGTATAAGGAAAATAAAGATTTTGTAGAAGGTTCATTTTCCATTTTAGACTTACTGAAAAAAGAAAACAACATTCCAGCATTTTGTTTATTATCTTTCTACCTAATTTTGTCCAGTGAATACAAGGAAAAAGAAAGAGGATGACTGAGAATAACATTAAGCCCAGGAACAATGTCTTTACATTGGATTTCCACATGTTGGCTTTATTCTTCTTGTATACAGTCTTTCCATGATTCACAAAAGACCAAATAATTCTATAGTAAAGAATGCCAATTGTTACATGAAACTATTGTCAAATAGATGATGAAAGAAAATTTTCAATTGAATAGATTTTTCCAACTAGATTAGCTTATCCAGTTATATTTGATAAAAAGACCTTTCTGAAAGGAGGTTTTAGCTCATTGTATTACACAGTTTATGACTATCATGCTGGAATCACTATAAATGAATAAGCACCGAAAATTGTAAACCAGAAGGCCAGTAAATTTCTTATCAGTGGTTTTACAATATTTGAAATATAATAACTGGCCTGGGGATTACAAGGATAATTTTTTTTTATTTTGTTTTGTATGTAATTTCCTTTCCTGACACTTGAGATATATCTGATGTGTAGTACCTGTTTGTGTGTATATATACGTTATATATAATATATACACTTGATAATAGTTCTGGCTAAGGTCAGAAATGACTGACATAGTTATTTCTCATCAGTGTTATCACGAACGGAAATATAAAATGCTAACCAAGATAATCAGCATGGTTTGAGAAATTCACATTATAAAACATTTCATTAAAATAAAAAATTACCTGTAATCCCAGAAATTTAGGAGGCTGAAACAGGAGGATAGTGAGTTCAAATCCAGCCTCGGCAAGGGCAAGGCACTAAGCAATTCAGTGAGACCCTATCTCTAAACAAAATACAAAATGGGGCTGTGGATGTTGTTCAGTGGTCTTTGACCCTGCGTTCAATCCCTGATAGTCGCTCCCTCCCCACCTAGCAAAAAAAAAAAAAAAAAAAAAAACTAAAAAATTGCTATTTGATAATTTTTTGTTTAGTCATTAGGTACAGAAGCTACTTTGGTATTGATTATATATTAATTTACAAATTAAGTATGTATAATTAATATGACTACATGATGAGGGGTGAAAACATAGCTTTCTATATCTATATATTTGCATATCAAGCTATAAATGTGCATATTTGTTAATTTGTGAACTGAAATTAAGGTACAGGGACTGGAGTCTTACTGATTTAAAACAGAATTCAAGCTTAACTTAAAAGCACTGATGAATAGCTATGACAGGATTCTTTTCTTTATTTTTCTGCTTCACTTGGGGAAATTAATAAAGTAGTTAAAATCTGTGAGATACTCTCTGATATTCACAATTTGAGGGGAAATATTACAAAACATGAAGAATTTTTTAAGAGTTCTGAAATTCAAACTGGATTCATATCTGTTATAATTTCTTGTTTGATTAGTTTGGTATGATCTTGTATTATTCTGTATCTTTGTGAGTATTTCAAAATACTATAAGCTTGGTACATTTATAAATAAAAGAAGTTTATTTAGACCACTCTTCTAGATGTCCAAGAGTATGGTGTCAGCCATCAGCTTGGACCTAGTAAAGGCCTCATGGGAAATGAGATCATAATATTGGGAATATGTGCAAGAGAGATGTGCCAGGTTGTAGGGTCTTCGGCCTGGAGGCGCGAGTCTCCTCTACTTTGACTGGTGCCATATAAGAGCTCTCAGGACTCCCAGGTGGGAGGGGTCTCCCTCCTGTAGGGGCGACTCCCCTGTATCCTGACTGTGGTGGTAATTGAGCTCTCCCTGAAACCCAGGTACGAGCAGTCTCCCGACTGGAGGGGCGAGTCCCTGCTACCCTGGCTGCAGTGGAATACGAGCCCCCCCCCACCCCACAACACCCAGATGGGAGGGGGTCTTCCTCCTGGAGGGGCAAGTTCCCTCTACTCTGGCTATAGTGGTATAGGAATTCACCCCAACACACACCCAGGTGGGAGGGGTCGCCTATCTGGAGGGGGAGTCCCCTCTACCTTGGCTGCAGAGGTATAAAAGCTCCACCCCCCACACCCAGTAAGGAGAGGTTTCCCGCCTGAAGGGACAAGTCCCCTGTACCCTGGCTCTTGCAGTATAGGAGCTCCCATAACAACCAATTGTGAGGAGTCTGCTGCCTGGAGGGTACAGTCACCTCTATCCGGCCTGTGGCAGTATAAGAGCTCCCGCAGACACCCAGCTGGAAGGGACCTGACACGTGGAGTGCTGAGTCCCCTCTACCCGGCAGGTATAGGAGCTCCCCCTGAACATCCAGGTGGGAGGGGTCTCCCATATAGAGGGGCGAGTTCCCCTCTACCATAGCTGTGGTGGTATACATCGTCCCCCTGACACCCTGGTGGGAGGGGTCTCCTGCCTTGTGCAGCAATTAACCTTTATCTAGCTTTGGTGATATATAAGCTCCACCAGACACCCAGGTGGGAGGGGTTTCCCGTCTGGAGGGCTAGTCCTCTCTACCTTGGATAAGGGGGTATATAAGCTCCTTGGGACACCCAGGTGGAAGGGGTCTCCCTCCTGGAGGGGCAAGTCCTCTCTACCCTGGCTGCTGCTGTATAGGATCTTTCCTGACACCCAGGTGGGAGAAGTCTCCCGCCTGAAGGGTAGAGTCGCCTGGATCCTGCCTTCGAAGATATAGGAACTCCCCCTGAAACCCAGATGGGAGGTGTTTGCCGCCTGGATTGGCGAGTCCCCTCCACCATGGCTGCGGAGATATAGGAGCTCCTCACAACACCCAGGTAGGAGGGGGTCTCTTGCTTTGAGGGGCGAGTCCCCTCTACCCTGGCTGCACCAGGATAGGAGCTCCCCCTGACAACCAGTTGAAAAGGGTCTCGGCCTGGAGGGGCGAGATCCTGCTACCCTGGCTACAACTGTATATGAGCCTCCCACACACAAACACACATAGGTGGGAGGGGTCTCCCGCCTTGAGGGGCGAGTCCTCTCTATCCTGGCTAAGGACCCTTTTACCGGCTCCCCCCTCTGACTCACTTCTGTTCCCCTTATGGTGTGGTATCCTGCTTCATTCTGGCCTGGGTTCTTCAAATGAATCCTGGTTGCTCACCACACCATCCCAATCTCCACACTACAGGTATCCCCTCACAGTGCCCAATTTTGCCCCTCCTTTGGTCCAGATCCCTCACTGAGGATCTACTCACCTGGGGCAGAGGAATTGGCTGGCCTCTGCGCCCTGAATGCTCCCTATGGGAAACAGCCCTGCCACTTGCCTGTATCCTCTTTGCTGCCTGAACCTTGATGCCTGGCAATTAACAGGCGACTTGCTCCAACCCAGCCCTGAGAGATCCCCTCCCTTCCCTCCACTGCCCTCTTGCCTTGCATGCTGCCCATACCCCAATCCAGCCTTTCCTATCCCTGACATTTGCACTCCAGTCCAAGGGCCTGGCTGCTCACCTGATCCCCTTATCATGTTCCTCATGTCCCTTGGCATAGTGTGGAATCTCTTCACGTTGGGTCTGACCTAAAGGCCCCTTGCTTGGGCCCACCAGCATGGTCCCCTAAGTGCCCCTTGAACTTCCCTCTGTATCCTGGACCTCCTGCAGCCCTTCCTAACTTTCACCTTGTGCTTTCCTCTGGCAATCATGTGTCTCCTGATCCTTGGGTCCCTCATCCTGGGTCGGTCTGGTGAATCCCTTGCCACCGCTCCTGGTTTGGGTTCTTGCTCTTGCCCCTCTGCACACCCACCATGAACCCCCACCATGCCCTCCCTTTGCCCTCCTCCTGGCCCCCTTCCTTTGCCTCCCTGAGGATCTACTTACCTGGGGCAGAGGAGTGGAATTGGCTTGCCTCTGTGCCCTGAAGGCTCCTATGGGAAACAGAGCCCTGCCCCTCAGCTGGGCCACATTGGCTGCCTGAAACCTGACACCTGACAATGGATATGGGGCCTTGTTTGGACCTTGATCTGCTGGATTCCCTCCCTTCCCTCCCCTGCCCTCTAGCCTTGCATGCTGCCCCAACCCAGCCCTCCAGAACCCTGACCCTTTGTGCTCCAGTCCCTGGGCCTGGCTCCTCGCCTGGGCCCTTTACTGCTTTCCTTTGTTGTGTGGCATAGTGTTGTATGGCTTCGCATGGCATCGCTTAGTGTGGGATCGGACGTGAGAGCCCCTTTCTTGTGCCACCTACCTTGTTCCCCTCAGTGCCCCTTGTGGTGCCCACCCGCCTGCTGTCTCCTCATCCTCACATTGCCCCTTCCTCCCCTTCCCTGCTTTCCCCTTGTGCAGTCCCTTGCTTATTGGGTCTCTCATCATCTTGGGTCAGGTCATTACATTGCCTGGACTCCTTGCTTGGTTCCTGGCTCTCGCCCCTCTCCATACCCACTATGACCTCATGTAGAGCCTTGACGTTGCCTTCCTCCTAGTGCTGCCCACCTGCCCAGTCCTGCCCTTCCCTGCTCTGCCTTGGCATGGGACTACATCTAGGTCCCCAGCCTGGTATCCTTGCTGGGGTTCTGGTCACCAACCCAACAACATGCATCCTCTGGCCTATTCCCCCGTGCCTTCCTTTGGACCTCCTGTTGTCCCTGTCCCTTCTGTGCCCCTTTTCCTGATCCCTTTAGTAGGATGCACACCAGGGCCGGGGACTTGACCTGGCCTTTTGGACCTTTGACCTCCGTTTGGGAAAAATGTAGCCCTGCCTTTTGCCTGGGCACTTTGGCCTCCCTCATCCCAGGTCATGTTCCCCAACTCTGACACCCAGTAGTAGACCTGGATTTTGAGCCTCTCCCTGTGCCACCCACTCCCATTTCTATTCTCCCTCCCTTCCCAACTCTGTCTGTTTTCATGAGACACGGGCCTAGGTCCTGCCACTTGGCTCTCCATTCCTTGGCCTCATCCCTTGCTTGAAAACATGGCTGCCCTTCTCAAAGATCCTGTTCCTGTCCTGTGATTTCAGGCTCATTTTTCTGGTCCCCTCCTGTGCCTCCCCTCTGTTCCCCTTGTATTGTGGTATCCTGGCACTGCCTGGACCCTCCCCTCTCCTGTTTCTACCTAGCCTGGTCTCCTTGAAGGGGTCCTTGCTCCCCAGCGACCCCACCCCCCAATTCCAAGTGCAACGTATCCCCTCACAGTGCCCTCCTTTGGTCCTGGTCTCTATGTGGTTCTACTCACCTGTGGCAGAGGAGTGGAATTGGCTGGCCTCTGGGCCCTAAAGGATCCCTATGGGAAACCTAGCCAAGCCCCTTGCCTGAGCCCCCTTCACCTTACAAAACTTGACACCTGGCAGTGGACTTGTGCCTTCTGCTGACCTTGCACTGCACCATCATCTCCCTTCCCTCCCCTACCATTTAGCCTTGCATGCTGCCCCTACCCCAACCCAGCCCTCCCTAACCCTGATGTTTCATTCTCCAGTATTCGGGCCTGACTGCTTGACTGAGCCCCAGACCAGGTTCCTAGTGTTGTATGGCAGCCAGGATAGAGGGAACTCACCCTTCCATATGGGAGGATAGAGTAAGGGAGGAGGAGAGAAAAGAGGGAAAAGAGGGAAGAGAGTGTGGAAGGGGAAGAAGGATGGAAATAGTGTAGGAGAGAGAGGAGGGGAAAGAGAAGAGGGGAAAGAGATGTGAGGAGCCAGGAAGAGGAGGGCAGGTGCAGAAGGGAGGAGGCAAGGGGGGAGAGAAAGATGCACTGAGGGAAGGAAGGAGAACAGAGGGTGGTTTCAGAACTCATCCAGCAACTGCAGGAGCACAGGAGCCAGTGGGAAGGCTGCTGCTGAGGTCAGCATCTCACCTCAGCAGCCCACAGAGCTGAGTTGGGATTGCCATCTTTGGTGTCTTCCCCAGGGCCCTTCTGTCCCAGAACCCCCTACTCTGGCCTCTCCCTAGCCTGAGCTGATATCCCATGGGGACACCTCTGTCACCACCTGGCAAGACCAAGAAACAGTTTAGGGCTGACAGTATTACAAGTCCAGAGCCTCAACCACCAGCTCAGTACCCTAATGTCTTCATATCTGCCCCAAGAGAAACACCCTACAAAATCATTGGGAGATCTTACTAGCTGGTATAAAAAGGGTTGAGATAGCACTACATAAGAATCAATTTTCTGATCAATATTGCCAGTCTGTTTTCTGATTAGGAAACTGAGGTAGTCAATGGTTAAGTCCTGTCCTGGTCTTATTGCAAGACCGTCCAGTAGGAAGGGAAGGGAAGGACAGAAGCCACCATGAAGCCTGAAGTTGACCTCTAAGAAAGTCCAACCCACACACTAAGCTTGGGTTCTGTGTGGCTTGGGCAGGAACAGTGGCTGTGAGGATTCTGGGGCCTGGGATGCAAGCCAGTTGCATAGGTACTGGGAGTACATGATTTTCTCTTGTGGCTGGAAGGGGACATTTTCAGGGAGGTCCTGAGCTGGGGTCCCCTATCCTAGAAGCTGGTGTCAAAAGGCTGTAGAGGGGCTGGGACATTGGTCAGCTCAGGATTCATATAGGCAACAGATACCAACAATCTTCCTGTGAACTGGTCACATCACAGACCACAGTTATAATGCAGAAAAGCTCAGCACACTGAGACCAGAAATAGATTCGGGCACAGGTGCAGGGGCCAGTGTCATCCCCACACTGGAAAGGATCAGGGCACCCCTTACTGTGCCTGACCCCAACTCCTATGAGCCCCCCATCACTGACTCACCACCCTCTACCAGCCATCTGTTCCCCTCATTCTCACTTCTTATATACAATACCCATCCTCCATCCATTCTCAGGCCTGTAGACAAGTGAAGGGGCAATTCAAATTCCCATGGCGCTTCCTGTGTCAGATCACCCTGTCTCTCCTAGGGGTGTGGCCCCCAGCCCCTGCTACACTGTCCAGGGGTCCCAGAGGCCTCTTAATAATTGATCTTGGCTGCAAGAATGGACATGCAGGTCAGGTAAATAATGAGCAAAGCCGCCAACCATGGCAGGAGAGCACTTGACACAAGTTGAGGAGCTTCAGGTCCAGCCATGTGCAATGGGGAAACAGGAACTAGTTTGGGCAGAAACCTACCTGCAATCCTACTATGACTGGGACAGAGCTGCTGGGACAAACTTGATTCTGCTAGGTGTTCCCTCTGCCCCTCTAGCCATAGGCCTTGCTTCTATCCAGCCTGTCTGCTTTGTGATGTTGGCATTACCTGAGATAATAGGGCAAATTTAGTCCTAGGCCTGGGGCTGAGCTCCTAAGTCTGATGATGACTCCTAAGGATCTAATTTTGTTGACCCATTTTATAGATGAAGAAAATGAACTTTGCTGGTTAGGGGGAAGCTAGAATTCCTATCCCAACCCCATGACAACAGGGGCACTGAAAGACTATTTCCCTCCACACCCCTAACCCAAGATCCACTCTTTTTCCACCAAAGGAAATTTTCAGCCAACAAAACACCCTTAATGTCTACCTTGAGCCCTTTTCAAGCTAAGGACATAGAGCCTGGCAGGGTACAGCCCTGGATTGTGGGCCCCTTCACAAAGGGGAAACACTGCAACAGGGGCCATCCACTCACTCACTCCTCCTTGTTTTCCCTCAAACATACATCAGGAGGTCCCTGCCCCAGACTCTGTCCTGCATGCTGCAGATGGAAGAACACATATAATAGCAGTTGCCATACAGGCATACAGGGGAGTGTGGGGGCTGGAGTGGGGGTTGTTAGGGGCCACAGAAGCCTGAGTTAGCCCCAGGGAATATGAGGATGTTGGGGAGAACCCCCAGATTCCACTGTCAGCTGACCCTCTTGTGTGTAGAGTTCACAACTCAGGATCCAGACCTCAGGAATTCATTCTTGATTAATGCTGGGCTGCCAATCCAAGGACTCCAGAACCTCACCTCATCATCACATGCTCCTATCTGATGCCCACCTTGCTGGTCCCAAACTGTGAGCCTTACACTGGGAGTCCACAATTACCTGGAGGCTCTTTCTGAAGTCCATTTTGCCCTAGGACACAGATAGTTCAGGCTGTCCAAATTCCATGGACTCAGAAAGGTGGCTGGTAGCCACTCCTGTTCCTCTTTCTTTAGGTGGCAGCAAACACCCACTGTCTAATTACCTGAAGGATTCTGTCTCCAAGATATCTCACTATGGTCCTGTGGCTAATTAAGTCCAGCACCTAGCATGGAATCCAGTCCTGAGTCCTCAGGAGAACTAATAAGGAAATAGCCAGTATCTCACATGCCCCTGCCCTTGGGAGTGTGGTTTTAAGAATGGGAATTCCTGTGCCATGGCCTGAGCTCCAGCACTGCTGCACACTTGCCTTCACATCTGTCTGCCCAACCTGCCCCTTCCCAGGATACTCAGCTTGGCAGTGTCCACAGTACTTGGTCTTGCCCTCCATTGTGCCCCACACCCACTCCCAGGTCTAGCACCTGACCTGAGCTGATAACCCTGGATCTTCTGCTGACACCAAGCTGACCATTGCCTGTGAGGCTCAGAGTGTCAGCCTCTGACAGGGATGCTTGAAGCACCCAGGTGTGTACAAGGAATATGTGCAACAGGAACACATATTCAAAGGCACAAAATCAAGACAATTATAGTACATGGGGGGAGCAAACAATGGGAGTGAATGTTGAGGGCGCACACAAAAAGAATGCACTGTTAGTATGATTAGTATGCAAAATAAGAGAACATACTAGGGACACAGAACAGGAGTAAGTATACTTAGGCCTTGGGCTGCTGGGGTTGCTAAGTTAGGGCCACAAAAATCTGTGGAGCTGGTAGAGGGTCTACTCTCACTGTAGTGGGAGGAAGTGATTAGGCCTCTCCTTGTGTTCTTGAGCCCTCAGCACTTGTAAAATGTGACCAGCCAGGCAGATGGATGGTCTCTGCCCAGGCAGAATTCATTCTGCTATGAAAAGTCACATGCAGATCTTGAGGCCACCCTCTGGAATCAGCTCATCCTGCTTCTCAGACTCTTGTTAGGAGAACAGCCAGCTAGACTGGCACTGGTGCCATCTAAATATAGCCCTGGCCTGGCACATTCTCCTGACCAGGGGATGCTCAGGCTTCCAAGAGGACTTTGAAAGAGCTGAGGGAGGTAGCAGCACATGGAACATTGGCAGCACACATAGAAGCCCTGTGAGGGCTGGTGAGTGTGCCTGGCCAGGACAGTTAGAACTTACACTGGAGTAATTCCCAAGGAGGGCAGAATGGTGAGACCAGAAACCCAGTCAAGGGTGCCAGAGGGAATCCCTCATCATAAACAAGGGGTCTTTTTACCTTCTTTTCTTCAAGAACTCAACAAACTGACTCAAGAATTGGCTGCTGCTTTTTTAAATAACGTGTTTTCGGCATACAGCCACACCTATGTGTTCAAGTATTTTCTGAGATTGCCAGTTTAAGTCCAGCCTCAGCAATTTAGCAAGGACATCAGTAACTTAGTGAGACTGTGTCTCAATTTTTTAAAAATAAATAAATAAATAAATAGGGCTACAGATAGGCTCAGTGGCTAAACTCCTCTGGGTTCAATCCCTGCTACCAAAACAAACAAACAAACAAACACTAAAGAGAATAAACAAGTGGTATGGACCAGACAGCCATCCCTAGGCACTGAGAGGTGGTGCAAAGCAACATAGTCCTAATGTGGGAGGAACAGATGATGGCACTTCATGGGAGACAAATCTAGGGGAGATGGTTTCTTATCAGGCAGTGGTTTATCTGAGGTGGGAGACCTCTGGGGCCATGGATTCTCCATGCCAATCTAACCTGGAGCTCTGGCTAGTCACATCAAGAATGCTTGCTGACCTACTGACACCAAGCTAAGTCCTTGGGATGGGCATGGCTTGGAAGGAGTGTATATGCACAGGTCAGTGCCTTTTTACAAACAGGAAGTTCTGGACCACCTTTGGTGGCCATGGGCCCAGCCACCTATGGAGTCCCATGTCTAGAAAAATGAAGGGAATATGGGCTGTTTGAGTGTCTTCTATTCTTGTCATTGTTATCACCACTCCAACTACCACCATCATTATCTTCATCATTGCCATCATCACTGTCACTGCATTAGTCATCTTTCTATCACTATGACAAGATATGTGAGATAATAAACTTCCAAGGAGGAAAGGTTTATTTTGGCTTATGGTATCAGTTCATGGTCTTTTAGCCCTGTTGCCTTTGGGCCTGTGGTAAGCCAGCACATCATGGTGGGAAGATATAGCAGAGGAAGCTGCTGAAAGCAAAGAGAGAGAGAGAGAGAGAGAGAGAGAGAGAGAGAGAGAGAGAGAGAGAAGGAAGAGGGGCCAGTGGCCCATGCAGTAACCTAATTTCCTTCCACTAGAAAGACTCCATATTCTAAAACAATTTTATACTTTCCAATACTGCCATAGGCAAGAGACCAAGCTTTCAGTGCATGGGTCTTTGGTGGACATTTAATATCCAAACTATAGCAATCACCACCACTATTACCACCATCATCACCACCACCACCTTATGCAAAGCTTTTGGATGGAGGGCAGCCTGTAGCAGAACTGGAACCCACATGGAACACAGCCAGTATCACACAAAGGCAGAGAGTCCCAAAGGCAAGTGCTATATAGACATCAGACATCCCTGGGTAGATGCCTTGGCCCAAGGCATCCCATTCCAGCATCAGAGCCTTGAGGTCATACAGGGGCTTTTTTGATGAACATCTGTCTCCTAAGGAGGCACTTTCAGTACACTGTCATGCCACTAGACTCACACAGGGCCCAGTAGCAGGGCAGGGCAGGGGAAAGACAGAGGAGGGGAAGAGGGAGATGGGGTCTCTGGTTTCTTTGGGACAATCCAATGTGTGGATATTTCTTATTTCTGGAAGTTTCATGACATCCCCACAGTGTATTCTCCCATAGCACAGTGAAGAGGTGACTATCATCACCACTCCTAAAACAACAGTCTTGAGGCATGACAAGATCACCAGCAGGGCATCAGAGAGGCCAAGGGATAGGGCACATAACTGAGGCCATAGAGTAACCCTCCATTATGATCAGAGCCAACTACGAGCCCAAGAGACCACACAGCAGGGAATGGCAGCCATTCTGGTCATCCTGATGCCCTAAAGCACCTCATCCTTAACCCAGTCCTCCTTTCCTGGACTGGCTGAGGGTATACCCTGGGATGGTATTTTTAGCCCTGGACTCAGATGCAGCCTTTGTACCCACTCTAAGACTAGTTGGAAAAGTTGTCAGCCCAAACTGTTATCACACCAGTAATATGAAGATGATGATGGGCTGTCATCCACCTCCCCAGGATCTCAGACATATTCTCACCTAGGTCTGGCCTCAGTCAAGAGTGTCCTGCCTATCTAGAGGCCAATCTAGGTCCTGGTACCTAAGACCAGTATAGGTAGCCTTCTGGTGTGACAGTGGTCTTGCTATATGTAAGAAGGAGCTCAGCTGTGTCTAAGTTGGAAGAGGTAATGCTGGCCAGGCTGCATGGCAAACATACCTACAGTTACTTCCCAATTTCAGTCTCAGCAGAGAAAGGAAGCTGGCAGATTAATCTAGAGCCCAGCATAGCCTGCCTCACCTTGAGAGATGCCCACCCTCACTCAGCATTAAGTTGCTGCTGTTTTTCATACAACACTGGTGGTCCCCTCCTCTTCCCACCAGCACATTAGACACTATGATCTATTTTAGAGAGATGTGTTCATCCCCTTCTTGAGATGATGGTGACACATAGCACACCCACCCTTGGAAAGGCAGGGAACAGGCTGATGAAAATGTTTCCCCTATGGAGATATTCAGAGAAAGGGTCTTCATCACTAGCATCTGGGGGTACCCTGGATAGCTCCTCCCTGTTGCTTGAAACTTATCATAGGATAAGCTTTTTGTCTCCCCAAACTAGAAGAAAAATCTAATTAGTATCCTCCTACAGATAGAAGAGTATTTAAAATAAGAACAGAGTGCTATGACCAAGAAACCACCAGAACAAGAAAGAATGTGTATAAATTAAAATATAATTGCTACAATTAAAAAAAAAAAATCAAGAGAAGGGTTGGAAAACAAGGTCAAGAAAATCTCTCAGAAAGAAAAAATAAAAAGAGTAAGAAAAAAATGAATGAGATTCAAAAGACAAACATAGGTCAAATATCTGTCTTAGGGTCATTCCATAGAGAGGAAACTGAGAAAAAAGAGAATAAAAAAATCAAAGAAATAATACCAGAAAATTTCCCAAAGTTGAGAAACTGTGTGCATTCATAACACAGGGATCAAGACAGGCCTAAAGCTCCAGGAACAAAAAGTCAATCACAAAAGATGCAATGTGGGATTAGACTTCCCCACACCAAATTGGATAACAAAGGACAATAAAAGTCTAATAGCTCCAATACTCTGAGGGGACACCATTTTCAAAATGGCATTCTGAAGCCAGCCAATCCAGCTAAACAAACTTGCAGCTATGGGAGGATTTAGAGAATTTGCTTCACTATACCTTCCTTAGACTGTTTAGTTGGGGTTGTGCTTCAGCCTAAACAAGAATGTAAACCCAGAGGGAAAAAAGTGCACACAGTTAAAGTTGAATGCAACCTTAATAGTGGTTAAGGGAATTCATGGGGTAGCAGAAAAAGGCCTGAAATCTTTCCAGGGAGAAAGTAAGAAACCCATTACAAACTCTGAAATAGGAAAGAATAATCTCATGACATGGGACAAAAGGGAAAACAAAACAAAACAAAATGACAAAAACCAAAGTCAATTATAAACCACAGGAAAAACCAAAGACCACACAAGAGAGGGGCTAGTTGGGAGCCTCAGAAATGCAAAGGTTATCATTACCACAGGAAATGGGGGTAACAGTGGCTGCCCCCAGCGAGGACTGCAGGCAAGAGTTGAACAAACCAATTTTCCAGATCAATAGCTGGTTAGAGATTTTAATTTTGTGCAAGATATTATTGACCAAAATGTTAGTTTAAAAACAAAAGCCTGCATATTTGGCACTGAAGTTTTAAAGATAATAAAAGAGAAAGGAAATTGCATCCTCCAGGAGGTGGAAAAAAATGTGGGTTAGAAACAGTTGTCTCTGAGGTGCAGGAGGAAAAAGCACCTGCACACACAGCCTTGGGTATCTGGCTTCTGGGGCGGAGTATGAGCCCTGCACACTGCTCTGTGACCTCCAACTCAGCCAAGTGTCATTGAAGACACATCGTGTTTCCAAGGACACTCTGGTTTCTTGATTATGGAGGCTTCTGCAATGCAGACACTTGAAGGGGCAGCTTCTGGCCTAAAATTCTCTGTGCTCAAGCTTTCTTTGCCACTCTTCCCTGCTCTGCCTGATGTTCCTCCAAGTCCACTTAGCCCAGCCCCTAACATCCTAACAAATACTCACTCCTGGATCCCTCCTTATCTTTGCCTGCTCCTGTCCTCTGTCACAAAGCACCTCCCCCACCAGGCTAGTGGGTCACCCAGCAGGGGTCACCTTCCACTGGAATAGGTTCTGCAGCCACTGGGCCTTAGACCTGACCTTGGCTGGAAATGAAGAGGCATCTTCCACTTCTGTGAAAGACCCCAACGCATTCCTGCAACAGAGCTTGCTATGTGCTCAGGCAAGGACAATGTGAATAAGTAATTGCTCTTTTGTTAATGAGTGACAAATTATTCCTATATGATTGTGTGTGATAACTGTTGTTTATTTGCAATCAATTTGAGATGGAAATTTTTGGCAGCTTCTCACCTGTAGAGGTGGAAGCTCCAGGAGCTACTGCCTCCTAGGAAAGGAGGTTAGTGTATTTTGGCTACATCCCTATATCCTGAGGCTGACACGCTTACTGGGTGCTCCTGCAGGAAGGAGGGAAAGAGGGTGGGATGCCCTAGGACTGTGGAATAGGTGGAGGCAGGGAACTTCCAGCTTCATTTCCTTAGCACCTTGGTCCAGGACTCAGAAGGGGGTCAACTCAGACTCCCAGCACTGCCTATCCTACATATCTTATCCATTTGCAGTTCTTAAAAGAAGCCTGATCCAGTATACTGGCCCAGGACACAGATGTTCCTAGGGCTGAGGAAGGACCAGCCTCAGAGATGAGACTCTAAGCCCAAGGGACCATCACAGGCATGAGTAGCCATTACTGAGTCACCAGGAATCAGTGGCTATCCCCAGATCTTACTGTACTCATTCCTCCCAAATGACTCCTGAGGATCTATACTGTCTAATCTTTCACCCCAGAGGACACACCTACCTCCTAGTTACCCTCCCTGGATCCCTTGCTCAGGTTACCCACAGGCTCTCAATTATAAAACCTGAAAGAGCTTTTGTCTTTTCCTTAGTAATTGTCCTAACAATTTCAGAACACAGCCACTCTATCCCTTCCCTTTCTCCTCTAGCCAAATATAAAAGGGTCTGTGGAAAGCTTAGGTCTGGGCCACATATACCTGTCCTCCCTAAACCTCGTGTCCCTAGCAGGTCTCCAACTTCCAGAGATTCCCAAAGCCTCAGCCTATTAGGAACAGTGCCCTATACCCTAGACCAGGCCTCGGCACCTAGTCCTGTGAATGCACATTTAAAACCTACATTCCACCCACCAGCAGTGATATCTCCCTGCCAGGCCAGGCCCTCAGGAAGCCAAGCCCTTCCCACTTGCTCCTATTAACATTCCTTCACTCCCTCATTGTGGCTGCAGCAGACCAGTGAGACTCAGACACATCCAAGCCCACCTTTGTAGCCCAGCTCAGGCCCATCTGGAGCTTGGGTTTCTTATCTGTGAAATAAGAGGACTAGGGGTAGAGGTGGGGCACATCAATGGACACAATCACAGGGTCCTCCTGACATCCTCCCTCTACTTCCTGTCCACTGCCAGTGTGCCTATTCTACCTCATTCTACCTGCTACTCAACCTAGCAGGCCTCTGCATGGCTTGATCCTGTTGACTGTCCCTTGTCTATGGTCTCCATGGGTACAGTATCATGTTCATATGGCATGCAATAAAATGTCACAAAGGTGCTTTTGGCTTATTCTATCTGGTCTCATAGTAATGCTAGAACAGGTGAAAGCATGGGTGATTCATGAGTCCCTATGGCAAAAGGTCCTTACCTATAACCCTGCAGGGAGGTCCTGAACTCTGTCTCAGGCAGGCCCTGCAGTCTCTCTGTGCTCATTCCATCACATGAAAAATGGAGATCACAAGATTCACCTCACAAGGTACTACAGGGCCACATATATACAGGGCAAATGCAAAGAGGAAATGCCTGGCTCATCCGCCCAGTCTTCACCAATGTTCCCACTCTGTAGCGAAGAAAGCCAAACACAGATTCCAAGGTCAAGTTGGAACAAGAAGGGGCATTGCTGGCATCTAGCCTAACCCTAACTTTGGCACACTAACTGCTCTGTGAGACTCTGACTTTCTCATGCCTTTTTTGCTCAGGCAACTCCCCTCCTCCAGTGCCTGCCACAGTCTCAGGCATATTCTCCCAGACTGCTCTTATCCTGAACCCCTCAGGAGTCTGGACTCTTCCCAACTCCCTTTTCATCTTCCAACATTCTTGTCCCAAAGATGTGGAAAGCCTGGCTGAGGCCATTACCCATTCCCATCTGTGGAGTACTTTGTGGGAAAGAGTATCAACCTGGCTGAGTGAGATCTCCAAGACACACTGGACCTGTTAGCCCCACACAAGGTGGGGACAAGGAACATGATGTCTGGTACTTAGCAGGAAATAAGACACTAAGATGGGAGCTTGTAGCCCTATAATTTCCACTGCAGATAAACATCCTGCTACCCCCAAGGGCCCTTATTACAGCTGAAACCCAGAAGCAGCATGATGAAGATTGTCATGTGACCTCTGTGCTTGGGATCCCAACTTCCAGAGTTCCCTGTACATCCTGGGACAGTGATGGTACTCCCAGGTGGGGTGATCACGATGACTAACTGGAATGGAGTTAAAAAGGAACAAAGGTTTTCCTGCCTTGTGCCAAAGCTGAGACTCAAATGTGCTCTGTCCCAAGAGCAGGGTGTAGAGATGCTGGGACTCTGGGGTCCAACTGTGACAGAGGCTCTGTGGGCAAGGAGGGAATGGGCAAGCTACAGTGTCAGGGAGGGCTTCGTTGCATTGGGGCTGGATTGCAGCTCTGGCAGCATGTGAAGAATGGAGTCCATTAGGGCCACCATCTGTTCTGGCCATGACAGGTCCTCATGGTGACATCCAGGAGGTATGTAGATGGAATATCTTTACAGGGAGAGTTTTTCTCTTGCTAATTGTCAAACAGGAAGCCAGACACTTATCACACCTGTCCCAGTGTCACCCTCTGCCTGACATTAATTGGAGTCAAGGCAAGGAGATGAAAGACAGACTAGACATGTCCCAGTGTGAGGGGCCAAGTGTCAGGTGGTGGAGCTCAAAGAATCACTGGCAGGCCTCCCGCTGGAATAGTGGTGGAAAGGTAAGCTCTTCATCTGTTCTTCTCCTTCAACCCCTCCCCACCTAAGGCCAGGATAATCCACCCTCCATATCCTCATGCAGTACCCTACTCACTCCCTCAGAGAGGGGGGCTCTTCAGCATCTTTTAGCCTTCTGCTCTGAAAATTCTGGCAGCCAGGGACCACTTCCCTTTGGCAAGCAGCTGCAGTACCTCCATGAGACCTGGTGGGGGCCCTATGGTTCTCTCCACAAGCCCTGCAAGACTTCATATTAATGAAAGAAAAATATGCATTATAATTCTACAGATAGTTCTCCCTGATGACAAAATAAATTAGAAATGAATTTATTGATGGTTGGATCCATGAATTAGGGATTTGGAAAAGAAGACTCATGGGCATTTACTCTCAAGATACCACTTACTTTTAATATTTACAGAGGCTGTAGGCAACTATTATCAACTGTTTTTTTTTTTTTTTTTTACAAAGTTTTTGGTAAAATAATAGGAAAAAATAAAAATAAATTAAAGAAATAGTATATAAATAAAGAAAATGCTGAGGCTGACTTTGAACTCAAGATTCTCCTGCCTCAAACTCCCGAGGCATTACAGTTGTGGGCCACCACATCCAATTCCAGGAAAAGATTTCATAATATGCAATACATTTGGGACAAAAAAAATGTAGTGACATAGAAATTAACTCAAGCAGTATTTATTACTTTATTGTGGGCAATAGCCTTCATTCAAAACCAGTGTTTTCTATCCTCAAAAATTTCTAAGATGGTATAGAAGGGAAGATAAAAACATGCATAATTCTATACTACAATGTATAAAGAAAAACAGATACATCCAAGTATACACAACTAAAGAACAGAAGAGGCCTAAAATAAAAAAAGGCCTCTTTTTTGGACTGACTGAGTTTCAAAATGCCAATGATACATGAAATGTTAACATATTATTACATATCACATTAAAAAGGCTGAGTGAAACCTATTACCATATTTTATGCCTCGTTGACTTTTGAACATTAATTTCAATTTTGGAATTTTACTCTGCTTTTCTTACAACATAAAAATATTTATGTTTTCCTTGGCATCCCTAACTAGCCCAGTAACTGTAGTGTCTACTGAATGTTCTCAGAAGGTAGAGTGACCTGGTCATACAATGAATTAAAAACCAGACTTTGAGATTTTAGGGATCCCATGGAGTTTCCAGTATGTACAAGGATACCACAGGAGAGGGAAAGAGCAGAACCAAAACATCTTGGATTGCTTATTGTGTTGATGGGGGAAAATACTTTGGCCACAACCTAATATTTATAAACCTGTAGAGTCTACAGGCATTTGGAACTTTGTTGAACATCTCAAAGCAAGCATAGTTAATATGTAAGACAGGTGTGGTTGTGCATGCATGTAATCCTGGTGGCTCAGGAGGCTGAGGGAGGAGATCATGAGTGAGACTTTCTCTCTAAATAAAATACAAAATAGGGCTGGTATTTGGCTCAGTGGTCAAATGCCCCTGTGTTCAATCCTGGTACCCCCGCCCCAGAAAATTGTTAATATGTAAAAATTGGGTTATTTTCTCATTTTCAGAATAACTTAATATTTTTTCATTTGACTACAATTGTTACAGATATTAATTGTGAAGCATTCTCAGTTTTTAAACTTAATACATTTGAAGAATTAGTATTTCTGAGACATGAATCCAATCTTGCTTTTGTTACAAATTAAAATTAATTTTACACATTAAAATCATTGAAGAAAACATTAACATTGAATTGTCGCTTTATAAAATTACTTGCCACTTAGTGTCACATGGTAGTGATGTTAGTTTTAAAAATAAGTCATTCTTAATCAAATCCAGCTCTTGCTTCTTTTCCATTTTTTCCAATTGGGCAAAGGGTGATGTGAGAGCAAAGATACACATTACACAGTGTGCTGTCAAAGACCTCATATAATAGTGGAGAAAAAAAAGATTAAAATATCTCAAAATAATGTTTTGTAAGTAGTGACCTATGAAAGCAGAAGATAGGTAGGGTTGATTTTGTTGTTATTGTTATTGCTTAGGATAAGATATTGTTCTGAGAAGGTTTCATGGACTCAACTGTGGATGACACTATATTGGCAATAGTGTCACTTTACTTATATAGTTAAATTCACTTCAATATGCATATACCTGCTAACTTTCCATGCACATAACTGCTGTACAATCCTGTTCTTTATAGTGTAAGAAATATCCAAAAGTCCAGATGACTCAGCTTTTCTGTGAGCATTTAAGGTATACCTACCTCTGTTTTATTTTAGAAATTAGCAAATATTTGGATTAAGAGTATGGATTAATCTGTATATAGAGTATTTTATATATTCCCCCTGGTCAACAGATGCTCTGAATAGTATAGAAAAGCACTGGATGCAGCATAGAAGCAAAAGCTTCTTTTACTTACTGAATTGTTTTAATTCACTACATTTTCATTTACTATGAGGAGGAGAAAACTGGAAATGATTGCATTATTTGAAAGAGCCACTACACTTTTCCTTTTTTTGAGCATGATTTAGATATCTGTAAATCATATTGCCTGTGATGCATGCAGAGTAAACCATCTCTAACATTGTTATGCATTTTCCTTTCTAAGCTTCACAATTAAAGAAACCTCATTAATTATGTTCATTTCTGCAGTTTCTCAACAAATAAGGAGACAATAGTAGTTAAAAAATTTTAGTCAATTTAATTTGGTTCTCATCACTACAACAAGTTCATCCAAAGCTTCTTTGTTTTATGGTATGTCTTATGGCTATTTATTTGTGATTATGATTTGTGTGTTGGTAGAGAAAAGAAGGAAGGGATTTTAAAAGCAATAAAAGAGAAAAAATCCATTATTCTGGAAGAAACTAATTGAATAATTTTATTGCATTTATTGACTGGTTATAAGTCATCTGTTCTAATTCCCCAATGTTCCAAACTCTAAATTCAGTGTTGATCAGTAGACTGTGTCTTCTGGAATACATCATGACTTGGATATGAATTGAAAAATTAGTGTATTGGTTGTTTCAGATCCCTTAGTACAATTAAGTACCATTAAATAATATCTCATTGAAGATGCTTTACCTGATTACTAAATGACCAAATAACCTTTTTCTCTCTACCACCTACTGAGAGATTTGTTATATTCACAAGTATGTGCTTTCTTAACACATACTTAAGAAATGTGCTAAGTATTTACATAGTTAAATTTGCTACTCTGGGGTTGGGATTATAGCTTAGTGGTTAAGCTCTTGCCTCGCATGCATGAGGCACTGGGTTTGATCCTCAGCACCACATAGATACATAAAATAAAGATATTGTGTCCATCTACAACTAAAAAAAAATAAAAATTGCTACTCTGAATAGTAGCGAGTCAGAATAGAATATATTTGAAGCGTGTTCCACAAAAAAAATTCTTTTTTTTTTTTTTTGTTAGAATGGGACCTTTTCAGTCTTCGTTTCTACAGACAGCCCAAGACAAAGATGCCAACTGCTTCCACTTCCCAAAGTGAGGCACCAGGCCACCCAGTCAGAATCTGAAATGCAGATATTTAAAACCAGTTTTGTTACCCTTAACCAAGACCTCGCCTTTCAGAGTATAAAGTATCTGCAACTTGAGATTAAACAAAATTTCTCAGGAGGATATTATGGGTGATCCTTAAAAGTCCTTCTGCCAGATGGGAAGCTTTTTGTCCCATGCAGATAATAGAAATAAATGAACAAGAAATCATTTACAAGTAATTGCAGGATGGAAATCCCCAATCAGTACAGAGAAAAATGTGGATGTGTAACCGACGTGATTCTGCAATCTGTATTTGGGGTAAAATTGGGAGTTCAAAACCCACTTGAATCAAATGTATGAAATATGATATGTCAAGAGCTTTGTAATGTTTTGAACAACCAATAAAAAATAAAAAAAAGGAAACGTTTCCCCAAATCTGCCACTAGAGGGCGCACAAAAAATTTCTGATTGTTTGTAATCAACCTTAGTTGTTCCTCTTTGGAGTTTTAGTCAGTGAATATGACAGATAAACGGCTGGAGACTTTTCATGTATTCCTTTCTCTTTAGAAAGCAGCAAAAAATGGACTTTTTTTTCCTCTGAGAGTTTTCCAGATCCAACTTCAGAATTGCATAAAAATACAGAAAAGGACAAAACAAAGGGAAATACAGAAAACCTAGTAACACTCTAGAGATTAACATACATGCAGTCATTTACATGTGAAAAAAAAACAAATTTTTTCTTCACTTTCAAGTTACATGTTTTATTTCTGCCAGTTTTAAACTTCCCAGCCCTAAATCACAAAATTTATCTATAAATAGTATAAATTTAGCTCTTTATAGTACCATCTAAAGATGTTGAGTTTTACTCAGTTATCCCTGTGAGTGATTAAAATATGGGTATTAGACTGGGCGTGGTTGAGTACACCTGTAATCCCAATGGCTCTGAGGTTGAGGCAGGAGGATTGAGAGTCCAATGTCAGCTTCAGAAACTTAGGAAGGCCCTCAGTAAATTAGAGACACCTTGTCTAAAAATAAAATATAAACAGGGCTGGGATATGGTACTGGTGTTAAGTACCTTGGGTTCAATTTTCAGTACCTACACCACTCCCCGCCAAAATGGGTATTAGATGGGCAATGGAAATGTGGAAGGGATATTAGGGGGCGCACAAATGAAAGTCCATTAGAATAACAAACAATGCATTATCTTCACTAACACTCATTCAGAATGAAGTCAATTAGGCTTTGATCAGAAATTTTTAAAAATCCTCTTTCTCCTTTCTTATCCCTTTCCATTGTTCTTGTGCTATTGATTTCCCACTTTGACAGAAATATATACATACATGTAAATGTATGTATACCCACAAGGACAAAAAAGATATATTTCATTATATTTTAGAGAGTAAACACATCATTCTGAGGGCCAGCATGGAATACATGAAAATGTGTACAATAGCAGTTTTAATAGTAAACCAAAGAGCAAAGGATACCCAACTCTGATAAGAACAGATATTTTATGTGTTTAATTGGAAAACTTAAAAAAAATATTAAAAATTTAAAAGTGACATATTGTGTTTAAATTGAGGAGAATGGAGGTGGGGTTTTAGCTCAGTCGAAGAGAGCGTGCCTAGCATATGTGAGGCACTGGGTTCAATCTTCAACACCACTTAAAGATAAATGAATATAATAAAGGAATATAATATAAATTGAGGAGGACAAAACTTATAGTAAATTTCTGGTTTTTATTTTTTGAACAAAAATCTACTCTTTTTCATGAAATATTAAAATATATCCAATGTCTGCATTTCACCAATTTTAATTATTCACACTATACATTGCACATTGCTCTTATTTGTGTAATTTAAATTTTATTGTTTATAAGGTAATCCAAGTAATACTATTTGGTAATTAGATTCACCAATTTCACAAATTTAACTAGAAGCTTTTTAAAATAAAAATAATAGCTTTTAAATATTGAGCACCTCCTATGTAATATCCCAAGGGTTTTTAACCTTGGACATCTCTTATGCATCATATTTAATGTTATACCAGGTATGAGCCCCTTATAGATGTCTTATCAGGGGTAAATGTGTGTAAACATATGTACTAGAAAGATTGGGTAGAACATGGGTAAAACCATCAGTGCTGGAGCATCCTGAGTGAGCTCAATCCTGGAGCTCTCTAGATGCTTTAAGACCTCAGGAAAATGTGGTAACCACATTGTGTTTTAGCACCCTCACCTGAGAAATAAGAATGGAAATAACATCTCCCATGTTGGCTTGCTATAAGTATGATAGGATTAAAATATTAATACATGTGCTTAGACACATGTTGGAAAAACAAAAACAGTGTTCAGTAGTATTATTAATTTACTTTCTATTTCACTGGTGTTGTAACTTGGTTAAATAATTCTGTATATTTTAAAACCAGTATATTATAAAACCAAAACACAAAATTCCTACATGCATCTGTTCCCTTTGTGTAATTCTGTATTTTCCACTCCTCAAATATCTAGTTCAAAATATATTGCTGATGACAGTAGCTATATCACCTCTACCATATGATATACTATTTGTCCTTATATTAAAGTAATTTTACTCACATGTTACTAGGTCTACTTAACTTGGTTGCTTGTACTCTAAGGTTTCTCCATGACTATATGGAATCCACTCCATGTAGATATATTGATCAACTTTTTAAATATTATTCTCATGTTAGTACTATATGAGCAAACTATAACATGTTCAAAATAATATAAAACTAGTCATGAAGAGCAGAATAGAATCTTAGAAGGCCTTAATCTTAGATTGGAGCCAGGCAGCCAGGAAACAGTGCCTTATCATCATCTAAAATGACATTCTACTTAAGACAATATTATGAGATTAATTATACATCTTCATATGACAGGATTATGTTTTTGTGTGAAGTCAAAAGTAAAAAGATACCAAAAATTTTTCATAGAAGCAATTTAAAATAAAAAAGATTTGTGCCATATGAATGTCTTGAACCACAAGCATCAGATCAATTCTAATTTTCATTTGAAAAACAAATCTGCATCATCTGAATATAGATATTTCCTGGAAGGATGCTTCATATCATGCAATTTTGATTGGTTCTACTTATTTTGGTATGAATAATTACAAATATATTTATATGTTTTAAAGTAGCTTTTGAATTCTGAAAAATATGGTATTTAAATAAATGTGTCTTCTAAATTAAAGACCTCTGTAGGAATGGTTGGTTCTAAAAGCACAGAATATGTTAAATAAAATACAACATGGAAATTTAAATACATACCAAATTTTAAAAGACATAATTGTACCTTGGTAGTAGAAAGAAACAGAAATGTTGGCTGAGATTGTGGCTCAGTGGTAGAGTGCTCACCTAGAACATGCAAGGCCTTGGGTTTGATCCTTATCACCACATAAAAATAAAATAAAGATATTGTGCCCAACTACAACTAAAAAATAAATATTTGTAAAGAAATAAATAATACACATACACAGCCTATATGTGTACAGTAACTGGATATTTAGTTCTAAAACATCCATGCTAAGAGTAGGAAAATTTGAAGTACACCCATTGAACTGGGTAATATTATAGAACTGGAATTGAAATTTTCAGTTGAATTTAACTGTCTGAAAATGAGACAGTGTTTTAGATTGTCTGTACACTATTCTCCCACTTTTCAATATTTGATTATTAAAAATATTTGACCTTAAGATCAAAAAATATATATCTTTATTTTTGAAACAATTAGATATTACTGTCTTGGACAGAATTTTATCCATTCCCTCATTAAAAGAAGTTACTACCTTACTTCTAAATGTACTTATACTGTTTTCTTGCATTTTGGATTTTTAATTTTGTTGAATATTTTACTTTTATATTGAAACAAATCCAAATATATCTTTTTTTTTTTTTTCATTGTAGGTAGGGTTTATGTTTTTTTTTTTTTTTTGGCTATCTTTCAAAGAATTCTTACCAATTCCAAAATTACACACAGAACAATATATACTCTATGTGAATTAATGTGTTTTTGGCTTTGAGAAAACCTTTGTCTTAACTGAAAATCTTTAATAAAAAGCTTGAATATGAATTTGACTAGGAAAAAATTTACATATGTATGTACTTATTTGTATAGACACAAATATATACATACACATATATATGTTACACACATATATATGCACACTTACAAATATCATGTGTATGCATGCCTCCTAAATACATATATATGTACATACATGCACACACATACGCACATATTTTCTTACTATTGACTTCCTAGTTTAAGTTCATATTACCAGGATTATTTTATATTATATATAATTTGTATTTATTCTTTTTAGATGCCCATATGCTAAAGTATAGTTTGGCATATTATATATCCATGGAGTATAATATTCCAACTGGGATCCCATTCCTGTGGTTGTACTTGATGTGAAGTTTCACTAGTTGTGTATTCATACAGGAACATGATAACGTTTTGTCAGATTAACAGGGTTTTTATAGACTGCAAAGTATTTTCATGTCTCACATCATAAGATCACATCAGGAAGTAAAACAAAACAATGGCTATTCTGACGATTTATATAGGGTTATTCAGCAGATAACACCACTTATAGCTTTGGAATTTTGTGTAAAATACCATTAATTTATTCTTCCCACAACTTTAATCACTTGGATTTTTTAATAATGATTGCTAGGGATTCTTTAACATCTCATGTCTACATTTACTACCCAAGAAAGAAGATAGAGGCATATAGGTAATTAATCTTTTTTTCTCCCATTTCTCAGATGATGACAGTAACATGACCAAAATGAATCACATTGCTGTAGTTTTTTTTATGAAGAAAGTGACTTGTTTCCTCTTTTTTAATGTACTTAAGTGTACAAATTTCCCCCTGAAATAGTATCCTAAAATATGAGTAAATACAATTATATTGAGAAGAAACATACTTTCTTCATTAAATTAATAGGATTATAGCACTATAGTGCTGTAAGGTGATCATTTCATAATACCAGATACTGTTTTATATACATCATATCAATTGCATTATTTTAGCTATTCCTAGTTATAATAGGGATTAAACAATAATATAGAGAAATTATTAAGTAATTTTAATGTTCTGAGTATGTGCTAAATATATGTCATATGTGTTCTAAAATAAATAATTTGGAATTTAGATATGAGGTTTTCCATGAAAACAGTTAAAAAAATCCAATTTAACATTTTAAGGTAATTTTCAGAATACAAACTGTAACTCAAATATAGCAGTTTGAATAATTCAATTTCACTGAAATTTTTGTCTAATAAAGATTTATTACATATGACTTTTTTTTTCCTTTCCATTGTTTAGAACAATTACTAAAATTATTTGTAAGACTTTTTGGAGAATAAATCCTGACTGAATTTTTACATAATACTATTTTAAACCTTAGATTCAGAAAATCAAATTTTGAAAAGTTCATATTATAGGCAAGCAAATATATTAATATATACACATGAGTTTATGTTAATTTTTATGTTTCAGGGTTATTTTTAGTAACTCTGTGGCACACATCTTTATTATCTACACAATCATGCTACATGTTATATATCAAAATAAGTGCATAAGGTACACAGAAACTATATGTATCTGTACAGTGAATTATATGGGACACTCTAGTTAGAGTCTTTTTCAATTATTTTTTTTTAAAATACATGACACTGGAATGCATTAAAATTCTTATTAAACATATATAGCACATATTTTCATATCTCTGGTTGTATATAAAGTATGTTGACACCAATTTGTGTCTTCATATATGTACTTTGAATAATGATGTCTATCACATTCCACAATCTTTGCTAACCCCATACTCCTCCCTTTCTCTCCTACCCCTCTGCCCTATCTAGAGTTCCTCTATTCCTCACATGCTCCCGTCCCTACCCCACTATAAATCAGCCTCCTTATATCAGAGAAAACATTTGACATTTGTTTTTGGGGGGATTGGCTAACTTCACTAAGCATTATCTTCTTCAGTACGATCTATTTACCTGCAAATGCCATGATTTTATTCTCTTTTATTGGTGAGTAAAATTCCATTCTGTATATATGCCACATTTTTAATCCATTCATCCACAAAAGGGCATCTAGGTTGGCTTCACAGTTTAGCTATCATGAATTGTATTGCTATAAACATTGATGTTGCTGTGTTCCTGTAGTATGCTGATTTTAAGACCTTTGGGTATAGACCGAAGATAGGGATAACTGGGTCAAATGGTGATTCCATTCCCAGATTTCCAAGGAATCTCCACACTGCTTTCCATATTTGCTGCACCAATTTGTAGCCCTACCAGCAATGTATGAGTGTACCTTTTTTGACCATAGGGAAAATAGAGGCAGATTTCATCTTCTTACTCCTCAAAAATAAATTGCCTGATAAATTGCAGTAAAATTCCAAGGAACATTTAAAAAGTTTTAAGCATGTATGATTTTCAATTGTTGGCGAAATTTCAGATGCCTTTTGAAAATAAGTTTTGATATAAAACAAATAGCTATTTTTTTTTATTTTATAGTTCACTGTATGATATACCAAGTAAAAAAATCCCTTAAGTATCTTTTTAAATTCAGCATAAAAATAAAATTTGAGATTATGAAATGTGCACCAACTTCTGAATTCTAATGTCCTGTAGAGGTTTACAATAACACCTCCCTTGAGTAAAGTCTGCAATTTAAACACACCACAGCTAAATTTCCACTTGCAGTTTGTTTTAACCTAAGAAACCACTTTGTTAGCAAGCTCTGGCATGCTATGGAAACAGTACAAAAAATTACATTAGCAATAAAATAATAAGTGTATTTACAATGAGTTCTTCTCTTTCTTCTTTTTTTTTTTTCTTTGTAGTGGTTGGGATTGAACCCAGGGCCTTGTGCAAGTGAGGCAAGCACTCTACTAACTGCTATATCCCTAGCCCCACAATTGAGTGCTGGGGTTATGCATTAAAAGTTTTGTAATCCATATCAAAAACTTTAAAAATAAGGCTTTGTAAAAAATCATTCTTAGTATAATTTAATTTTATCTATTTCTTCCATTAATTAAGAAATTATCCCAAACTCAGTCATGGTGTTGATCAGCTTAAAGGCATGGTGAGAGTCTTTGCATTCTGTAGCTTCAACAAAAGTTAGAGAAACTACTATACCATGCATATTTCCTGGAGCTAGTGACAGAGATGTGATGGGTAATAAAAGCTGTGTGATGGCATTGGAAAGCCAGTCTGCTTGTAGAGAAACTACTAAAATTATATTTTGCATACTTGGCTCTTTCATGGTGACAGAGAAATATCCTGCATAGCAAATGTGTTCAATACTTAAAATTGACATGTCATAATTAAATGTGAATAATAATAAAAATTGACAAATGTCATAATTAAATGTGAATAATAATGATAGTACAATACTTGAACTAGCATAAATAGTTTGAAACAAACCCACTTTTTAAAATATATTTTAGTAATTTAGATTGAGTTTGGAATGTATAATTCAATTGTTGAGTTAATTGAGTCTTTGTACACATGGATTAACCAAGCTCTAATTGTTCTAAAGTTGAGTAATTTCAGAGAATTCATTTTACTTCCTGGCTGATATTTGAACAGTTCCCTTTATTCAAAGAAAATATTCTGAGGAGATGAATAAAAGAAATCTCTAAAGCAAACTTAAATCTGAATATGAAAAAAGTTAGTATTATGTAAGATTAAAGATAAATTAGTCAAAATAAAGCAGTCATAAGATGTGCTATTCAAACTCAATATGTGCCCACTAATACATTGAATGTAATGACATAGCTAACCTACCATAAATGAATGTCAGTGTCAAGAGAGGCCACATTTAACAACCCATCCTCTTAAGTAAGATTTATAATTTCAAATGCACTTTGTGTATGATATTAATTGAAAGAATTTATCACTCATAGTAAGTAGAGAGAATCATTCACTTCACCAATGAAACTTAACAGTAAAGAAGTCTTTATTTTTATTTTTTATTTATGTATGACAATGGACTGCATTACAATTCTTATTAAACATATACAGCACAATTTTTCATATCTCTGGTTGTACACAAAGTATATTCACACCAATTCATGTTTTCAACATGTACTTTGGATAATAATGATAATCACATTCCACCATTGATTATAACCAAGAAGTCTTATATCTCAGTCAAAATATTAATAATAAGTATAAATACTTAAAAATTATGATGTATAAATTTCTATTTTAAGCATTTTATTTCAACAAATTATTTAACTATTCCAACAATCATGTTAGATAGGTTAAAAACATTTAGACCATTTTACAGATGGGAAAATAGAAGCAAACAAAAGATTGTCACTTACCTGAGTTTCAGAAACTAAGTTCTGCAGGCAGAATTTGAACTCAAAAAGTCAGATGGTGTTTGTAAATCTTACTGAAGATTCTGTGTTTCTTCAGTCTTAAGCATTTGTACTTAGACTAGCACCAATAACAACAAATTGGGCAATTAATTTTGAAACCTGCTTCCTGACCATCACCAACAGGCCTTGCCAGATAGCTCTACCAAAGCTGCTCTGCTTCCATGTAATAACTAGTATAGTTTTTCCTAGAATACTCTCAATGACAGGCAGATTATCTTCACCTTAGCAATTATTCTTCTGTCACCTACCATTCAAGTACCAGATCCAAGAACCTTTGCCAACAGGTGCTCCTAAAATAGTCTGGACTCTGAGATTTCTGGCTTTTTTGGAGAAATCTTACATCACTGAACATATACTGGGAAGATGGAGGAATTGAGACTCATCACTCTGCCCAGAGATTTTTTTTTTCCTTTCCTTACCCAAGATCCCTGGTGTTACTCTGCCTAGGCTACTGCCACTTATCAAAGACATATATTGTAATCAAATACTCAATTAAGGATGATGCAATTTGAAAATGGCTCCCCATCTTGGACATAGTAAGTAGTACACCAGGATCAGTGGGTAGTCCACCCTTCACTTTTCAGAAGTACAAATCTTTCTTTCAATGATTAGCATGTGGGAAATGGAATACCATATTCTGGGAAGAGGGAACTTCCACTTATTTATAAATGAATGAAAATAAAGACTACTTACTGATTTCATTGTCAAACAAAAAATGATGGAAACAGTATATTTCTCACTAAAAGAAGTAAACATTAAATATGTTGTAGCTAAAAACAAATAGATAATCATAAAATCAGTAATGCATACCCAAGTAACTTCTCCTTTAATTGAATAAAGCAGAGTAAAAAAAGGCCCATGAAAATGTTCATGTAGCATTTAAAATTTGAGGGTTTTTAATTTTTTTTTTTTTTTTTTGCCAACACTTTACATTCTATTGAAGATTTGTTGGCTCTACGACTTGGCCTAAGTAGGAACTTGTGTGAGCCAGAAGAATAGAAAAATGAATCAAAAAAATGAGACAATGTATATAGGGTTAAAATGAGTATCTAATTCTCCCTCCTTCGGAAATTCTGAATTACACAAATGACAAGACACAAGTCACCCAAATCTGCTTAAAAGACACCAAAAAAAAAAAAAAAAAAAAAAAAAAAATTAAAGTACCCTTAGGTATATACTCCCTTTGGTCTACAAAATTGATAGGCAGATATATGACACTCCTGTAGATAGTTATCTTTCAATCCAAGCAGAAATTTCTACATATATCAAGTAGCTAGGCTGACTGTTGGTAGTGTTCAGTGGAAATAGATTAAATCATTGATTAATCAAGATAAGTGTAGAAAAATAGGTTCAATATCAATGTAGATACCACATGAAAACCAGTATAAATTAAACAGAAGAATTAAAAAAATATATCATATGCTTTCTATAGGGTTTTGTCATTTATTATATAATGTAAATCTTCACTCATTTTTGTTTGATTACATTTTAAGACAGCAAGTCATCTGACATCAATAAATTAAACATAATGAAAAATAACCACTCAATTTCTTTGAATTAATAAAGACATTGGTGAAAATAAAACTCAAAAAATGTGTCTGTCCTCAGCCATAGAATTGATAATGCAGCACGGAAAATGGAACAAAAATTTTTCATAGTGATTGTACTAATTTATATCCCAACAAACAGAATAAAGTGGCTCCCTTTTTCCACATCCTTGATAATACTTGTCATCTTTCTTGTGTAATAGCCATTTTAACAAGTATGATTTGATCTCCCACTGTGCTATTAAATTGCATTTATCTGATGGTTAATGATACTGAGCATTTTTTCATATATCTGTTGGCCATTTTCATGTCTGCTTTTGGGTAAAGACTCTTAAAGAACTTATATCTATCTTTAAGTTATTTTGGGGGATTGCTGTTGAGACGTTTTAGAAGAAATAATTACTATTGACATGACAGGAAAAGAAAGGATATACTAAAGATTATTATGAACAACCATATGTCCCCAAATTTGATAATTAGTATAAATGGACAAATTAGTGGGTTCTTACTCCCTACCAAGATTAATTATAAAGAAATAAAAAACTTGTATAGACCAATAATAAATAACAAGGTAGTTTGCTTCATCAAAGTATTCAAACCAAATAGGTGATAATCTGCATGCAAATTTAAGTGAGAAACTTATGTGACCTAGTTATGAAGTACATTCAACAGTGTCTGATGGATACTATTGGTGATTGTCTACAAGTCTTTTTACTAAGCCCTCCTCACAGGAGAAGGGTCCAACCAGGGTGTGTGTGCCTGGGGTAGGATTTGTTGAAAAAATAAGAGGGCTTGGAAAAGCAGAACAAGAGGGGAAGATTGATAAGATTAGATGAAAAGAATAAAGACAAAGGAGGAAAATGTAGGGAAAGAGAGAGAAAAAATAAAATGAGTGGTAGAAAGCATATTTAAAGGTTAAGTGAAACAAAACCAAATTATTAAATTTTCAAGTTTATAACGGAGGTTGAAAGAGCATGCATTGAAAAGAGGTTATATTATAAGGCCATGGAATAATGCCATTAAAACATGAATTAATCTTCACTCAAAATGGTAGAGGAAACAAGGACTATTATTTTTTATTGGATAAGACTTTCTCTACTTGAATATTTAATAAAGAAAATTTGGTATATTTTATGCTTATCACATGTACAATTTAATTTAAATTTTTGAAAAGCAGTTGTTTTTCAAAAAAACACTAGTTCATAGTTAGAAGATTGATATACTTCTTCAAAACATAAAAATTAAAGCTTTGTAAACTGAATAGGTTTGTCCTTTGTTTCTGCTCAACCTCAGTATTTCATGTATATAAGTGTGTATGTGTATGCATTATTAGAAATCTAGATGTATATTTTCTCAATATTATAATTACATGATTCTTGTAAGTAATTGATTTATTCAACATGGTTTTGTGAAGACTATATTGAGCCTCACTTTTTATCTGAAAGTGTAAAGTAAATAATTGCTTCACAGTATTATGAGAATTAAAAGTAAAGCTGATTATCTCTTTGTTGAACACTTAGGTGATAATTACATAAATAATATATAATCATAAAAATATTACCTCAAAATGAATTAGGCTTTCATTTAAAAATATAATTTACACAAAAATTTGCTGCATATTGATTGGATATTATGTGATATTTCAATACAATACATTGTGCACTATTTTTTTAAAAAAATACATTTATTTTTTAGTTGGACACAATATCTCTATTTATTTATTTTTATGTGGTGCTGAGGATCAAACCCAGGGTCTCAAATGTGCTAGGTGAGCGCTCTACCACTGAGCCACAACCCCAGCCGCACATTGTGCACTCTTTAAGTGAGTTTTTTGGTAGAAACATTGAAAATTTCTTTTTCCGGGTTTCTTGAAATATGCAGTATGTTATTTTATCTATAGTCACCTTATTATACCATGACACACCAGAACCTCTTGCTTCTAACTAAGAACCCTTTAATTAAATTTTCCCCCCCACCCCTATTCTCTCCAGTCTCTGGTAACACTATTTTACTCTTAAATCTTTAAGATTAACATTGGAAAATATTTAACCCATGTATCTAAATAATCTTTCAGTATGGAGAGATGTTACTTTCTAATCTGTTATATTTTCTATTTTTAAAGAGTTTCAAAGAGTATCATGTCCTTCATTTACCACAGCCACACACACCCACACACACAATCAAGTCCCAACTTAAAAATATGTAATATCTACAATTTACTGAGCATGTAACTTGCTATGTGGTCCAAACAGACACATTTTTATTTATTATTATAATAATCTTAAATATGCTCACTTTAGGCAACTTGCAAATTAGGCTAGTTTGCATAACAACACTGATTAAACCATAGAAGGAGAGCTAACAGCTGTCTAGAATTAACATTGCTCTAACAGCATTACCCTGTGTGTTGTGCTTCCAGAGTCTGACCAAACAAACCAGCTTGGCTGGAGTTTACCAACAGAACATAAATCCCTCTGTCTGGGAATGCCCATTTTCTATAGAGTAAGAGACAGCAGAGGTTAGTTTTATATGCCTTCTTATCTGGACCCAGGATTGCAAGATAAATAGCTTTCTTAAAGTGTTGATTAATCAGGTATTCATATTATATAAAAAAGAATGTGAGAAGAACAAAAAGACAAAATAGAAAAAGGAATTTCCTGTGTTGCATTGGAATCTGTGTAGTGATAACTGGCTTTACCAGAAGTCCACAGTCATCTGTAATGCTCTTAATCTTAAATGTTAAATTGGGATAGTTATAGGGAAAAATAATCTTTACTATTTTTTGAAGCTCTCTGTTATTACATGCTCCTGAGATGTAGAGAAGGCAATCAATTTCACTGCTTTGGGTTTGATAAAATATGTTGTCACATTTATTAAATTTTATATTAATTTTTATATATTTAAATGACTCAAGCAGATGTCTGATTCCAAAAAAAAATGAAGTAAATGTGAATTTCCTTATTCTTCTTATATCTTCCTGGGCTTTATATATAAAATAATGTTAGAAGACTCTGAAAGATGGAGGAAAAATGAGGCAGATAAGCCTTTTCAGAAACCAATAAAACACTCAATGGTATGTTCAGTAAGTTTTATTTTTGCTTTGTGTGCTGTACATGGAGCTGAAAAAGTTAGTGTTCTGGAAAAAAACAGTTGGTACAAAAAATAGCCCTGATTAAATTACATAATCTTTATGCAAAAGAGCAGGAAAAGCTCAGTCTAGCAGATCAAAATTTTCCAGATAATTCTCCAGCAAAACAAAGAGAGTAAAACCAAGCTGTTGTCTCATCCCCCCAATGTCAGGAAAGGGTGAGTGGGGCTCTGGACTTCTATACTTACCAGACTTGACAAGATGTCCTACAATCCTGACAGGGTTATGGCAGGAATAGCCATGGAAAGAGCCAGCAGTTCATTGTCCTAAAGCCAGATCCATCCTTCTCACAGTGTCATGGCTTCTACTTCATTAAGAACAATGAGATAACAGTCATAATTTTCTGTTGAGTGAGGTCAGAGGAGGCCTAAGAAACAGTCAGGACTGTTACCACTGCCATGAAAGGTCATGTCCAACACAATCATCATCCCATTCCTGAAAAACACATAGTGGGAAGGGATGAAGTATTCTCCATCTCCTGACCAAGGAGAGAGATCAGGAGAACTCTGTTGGCAAACTGGAACTCACAAGTGTGTCTGCGAATAATAAAGACAGTTCTTCCATTGTGTCAGTGGGGGTAACTCTGCCATCTTGCATTATACAATGGCCAAAGAAAATAAGCTAAAATTATATGCAACACCCCCAAACAGAAAAATATCCACTTGAATTAAAAACAGAAAAAAATACATGCACATACAAACACTTAAAAAAGATGATAGAATTATCTGAAAAAGATTTAAATTTAGCCATTATAAAAATTTCCAGCAAGCAATTTTGTATACATATAAAACACATGAAAATATCATATTCAACAAAGAAATTGTCCTTGGAAAAAAGATAAAAAATATAAAGTAAAATCAAATATAGCTAGCAGAGTGTACAGAACACTAAATTGGAATACATAATAACAATTTAAAAATCTGAGAAATAAAGAGAAAGTAGGTTTTAAAAATAATGAACAAAGCCTTAGGATCCTGTAGGTCTGTAACAAAAGATCTCAAAAACATGTCAGCAGAGACTCAGAAAGAAGAAAGCACTCAGAAGAATAGCAAGTAAAAACTTCCAAAATTGATAAAGGACACAAACCCACTAAGCTGGTTGAACTCCAAGCCGGATCAATTTAAAGAAATCCACAAGAAAACATACCATAGTCAAGTTTCTAAAAACATAAAGACAAAGAAAAGATTTCAATGTAGCAATATAAAAATGATACCTCATGCATGTGGGAAAACCATTAAGAATGCCAAGTAGGTTTCCCATCAGAAACCATAAAAGTCAAAAGAAACTTTAAGTATATTTTTTAAGATGTAAGAGAAAAGAATAACCATTCCAGAATTCTATTTAAAATAAAACATATCTCAGAAACTAAAGAAATGTCAAGTCAATTTAGTTGAATGAAAACTAATAATTATAACAGTAATAAAATTGTCAGCAACAGAGCTATTCTAAATGAATGGTTCAAAGCAGATATCAAATGAGAAAAGAAATGACAGAAACAATCTCAGAACATTAGGAACAAACAATAGAAAACATGTATGTGTAAACACATTACATCACCTTCTCTTAATTAGCATTCTAAATTATATTTGATGATTGAAACAAAAATAACAATATCATCTGACATATTAATATATAGATATTAATTAAAATATGTTATTAACAGTGGAAGTAAATGTACATAAAAGAAGGTAAGATTTTTGCACTTCATTTGAAGAGATAAAATGTCATACCAGTTGAATTTAATATTATGCATATATAATATAAAGTTAAGGACAAGAAATATTAAAGTTACATCTAGAGAAACACTTAAAGATGGTACAAAAATACTAAAATGGAATTCTAACCAATATTCAAGTAATCCATCATAAAGCAAGAAACTTAATCAAAACCAATGATTGCACAGCAGAAAAAGATAAAATGGCAGCCCTAATAAATAAATTAATGATATAAAAATATACTTAGTATGTCAACTAAATTGAAGATAGAGAGAGGCAGAATGAACTTAAAATATAATATAATTATATTGTTGTCCTTAGTAATTTCGCTTCATGTTTGATAATATAGATTGTGTGAAATTAAAAACATAGAAAAACCCATATAACATACAGAATTTATTGAAAGGAGACAGAACCAATAAATCCGAATGTGAATAGTGGAAAATTTGCAAATACTAAAACCTTATCCCATGGCTTATAATCAACACAAAATAGAGATTAAGAAGCAGCTCTTGTTGTTCAAAGGACTGAAGGGATCTGTGCTGAAATGGCATCAGTTGCATCTTGCCACCTCCATCCACCCACATCCACTCCAAGTACACCATCATCATAACCAATGGTTGGAAGGAAAATTTATAGCCAGTAGTTTCTAGAAGTTAACACTTATCCCATTGATATTTGAAAATCTAAATAGAAGATAGCAGACTACTTTGCAAGTCACACATAAGTTAGAAAATACTCAAGAGCAGGACAGGATTGTCTTGCATTGGATCTGGAACTAAGCAAAGCTGCTGCTTGAGGAGCCTAGATGTGAACATTAGAGTGGGAAAGGGATTTCTAGACCATATGAGAAGATAGGCCAGGAAGGAAGGCTATCAAAATGCCGGAGGAGTACTATAACATATTCCATGGTACAGATGAGAGTCAGTTCTAAGGCAGCCATTTGAAATAAATTGCACTGGGGAAAATGTGTTTTAAAATATAAAATGAAATGTAAATGCTTATAGATGCTTAATGGAAATGGAAGGTATTTCAAAGTTTTTACCCTGTCCACTATAGTCTAAATTCTTAAGCAAAATCAACAAAGGTCATTTATGTAATAGTTAATTATTTCCAAACCATGGTCACTTGCAGTATTTCCTTTAGTCTTGTCACCATGGTGAATAACATCACCATTATATAAAAAGGGAGGCTGAAGCACTGAAAACTTAACTGAATTTACTGAAACCATATGAGTTCCAAGAACTAGTACACACACTATAGCTGTCTCAGTCTAAAGGTCCATAATTAATTAATGTACCATGCTGATTTTCATGGCCATATAAATCTATAAAATAATAATGTTTTATATTGGGACATTCACTTTTACTATGATTAATTTCATTGTGGTAAATGGTTTTCAATGACTGCCTCATGAACATCTTAATGAGTGTCATTATTAAGAAATTTGCATTTCTAAGTAGAAATAAGATTAGTTATATATCCTCCTTTGTGTGGGTAATTTATTGTTCAAAGGGGATGTCATTATACAGTAATAAGGTTCTTATATTAATGTACTTTCACAGCATTGTAAATAAGAACAAAGCTTGCCTTTAATGAACAAAAAGTGTCACCTAGAAATAGCCTTGAAAGCAATTAAAAAGTAAAACATTGATTTTTTTTATAAAACTCTACATTATGTCGTGTTATCAACCTATGCTGTTACTTAAAAATATTCTTTTTAGTGTCTTTCAGTATCTTTTAATATGAAAATATATTAGTTTTTTGTAATTGATATGTAATAATCATGCATATTTATGGAGTGCAATACTGTGATATTTCAATACATGTATATAATATGCAATAATCAAATTAGGATAATTACCATACCCATAACCCCAAATATTTAATATTTTATGTATTTTGAACATTAAAACTTCTTTTTTCCCAACTATTTTGAAATATAATGAATTGTTGTCAACCAGGGCTGGGGATATTGCTCAGTGTTAGAATGCTTAACTAGTATGAGCAACATCCAGAGTTCAATCTCCAGAGCTGAAAAATAATGGTAACCACATTGACCCTACTACACTGTAGAACACTAGACCTTATTCCACCTACCTAATTGCATTTTTGTACCTGAAAAACAGATTCTCTCTAAATAATATTTCTTTGTGTAAATATGTAGGTAGAGATATTGTGTTACTTCTCCCTTCAAAAAGACAAACTAATAAAATATTTATTACTCATAAGCCAAAAATGAGCATGGAAGAAATAGGAAAAATCAGCAGAATTAGAAAATTCATCAATCTGGGTATTCCCATGAGAGGCACACATCATTTATTCTTATAGCTACTGTCAATTATTTCTGATTTCTAGTTTTTGCTTATGTTCCCTTTAGGTAGGCAGTTGACAACTAGTTTGAAACTAACATATTAAAAAATTAAATAGTCTAAAAGTTGTTCTCCTTATATAATTTCTTTCCCAAATATTAATATTTTAAATACATGAAAATTTTTCTTTAAAATATTAGCATTGTGATTTGTTAAAAGAAAGGAACTCATCAAACGTCCACTGATTCTTTCTGAAAACATCTCTATCTTGACCTCTTTCCCTATCTCTCTCTCTCTCTCTCTCTCTCTCTCTCTCTCTCTCTCTCTCTCTCTCTCCTCTCCTCTCCTCTCCTCTCCTCTCCTCTCCTCTCCCCCTTCTCTGCTTCCTGACTCCACCATGATCTGAGCAGCTTCTCTCTTCTGGGCCTTTTCCCCATAATGTACTGCTTCACCTTGAGCTAAAAGCAATGAAGTTGGCCATCTGAGACCTCTGAAACCATGATCCCCAAATAAAGTTTTCCTCCTTAAATGTGTTCCTTTGGGGAAATTGAGTCACAGTGACACAAAAGTTGACTAACAGAAATTGGTACTGAGAAGTGGGGTCATTGCTATAATTAACATGACCATGTGATTCAGAAATCTTTGGAGCTTGTTTGTGGGGAAAAAATTAAGTTTAGAGATGCAAGCTGGAAAAGCTTTAGAAAACTCAAAAGTGGAGCTGAGTGGGTAATTCTAGTTAGTGGGAGCTCAAAAAACCAGAATGATGATGGAGATGAGGACTGTGCTTATGACTTTTCAGAAGGAAATAAGGACTTTGTTGGGAATTGGACTATAAGACACTCAAGTTATATTCTGGAAAAACAAAAAAAAACTTGATTATATTTCCCCATGTTCTAAATCTTTGTGTGAGGCTGATTTTAAAAGCGATGGATTACTAATAAAGTTTAAATAACAACAGAAATAAATGAGAGATTTTCTCAGAGTCTTACCATCTCATCAAAGCCATCACTTGTGGTTCTATATTTTATTCCATGCATAACAAATTTTATATGTTATAGAGATATTGTTGGTCTAATATATTCATAATACAAATTTTCAATTTTATCTCAGATTCAAAAATTACTTTTCCCTTCATAATACCTCTGTATCTTTTCTCTTACCCAAGGCTAAATACTACATTGCTAGCCTGCTGTTATCCTTAATGTACTAGTTACTTTTTCTCTATTATGTTTCTTTCTTAAAATTTCTTAGTATTTTTCTAACAAACAACACTTAATACATATATTCTGATACAAAGGCAAGATCAATCAACTCTTTGGGGGTGAAATATATGTGAATCTATCAGATTTTTTATATACATAAGTATGTGCCAAGCACTGTGCATGTAAGAATGTGATATGGAGTGAAAAAAGATTAATAAAATCATGTCTTTTCACATGGGGATAAAAAAAAAGAAAGAAACACGACTTCAGACAAAAGTGTCCTCCACTAAATGCAGGATGGGAACTCTGAAAAATCAGTATTTTATAACCATCAGTATAAACATCAGGGTTTTATAATAAAAAAGACTATTTTCATATTAGATCAAGTAAAATAATTTGATTTATATAAGAATATGTTCCATACCCAATAGGTATATATAAATTAGTAAGCATTTAAAATTATGTTTATTATTAATAGGTGAAAGTCAATATATGGATTTCTTCAGGTATGGAACAAATACAAAAACTCACATTCTTTTAATGCAGAGTAATACTCCATTGTGTATAAATGCCACATTTTTTTTATCCATTCGTCTATTGAAGGACATCTAGGTTGGTTCCACAGTCTTGCTATTGTGAATTGTGCTGCTATGAACATCGATGTAGCAGTGTCCCTGTAGCATGCTCTTTTTAGGTCTTTAGGGAATAGACCAAGAAGGGGAATAGCTGGGTCAAATGGTGGCTCCATTCCCAGCTTTCCAAGAAATCTCCATACTGCTTTCCAAATTGGCTGCACCAATTTGCAGTCCCACCAGCAATGTACAAGTGTACCCTTTTCCCCACATCCTCGCCAGCGCTTGTTGTTGTTTGACTTCATAATGGCTGCCAATCTTACTGGAGTGAGATGGTATCTTAGGGTGGTTTTGATTTGCATTTCTCTGACAGCTAGAGATGGTGAGCATTTTTTTCATGTACTTGTTGATTGACTGTATGTCCTCCTCTGAGAAGTGTCTGTTCAGGTCCTTGGCCCATTTGTTGATTGGGTTGTTTGTTCTCTTATTGTCTAATTTTTTGAGTTCTTTGTATACTCTGGATATTAGGGCTCTATCTGAAGTGTGAGGATTAAAGATTTGTTCCCAGGGTGTAGGCTCCCTATTTACCTCTCTTATTGTTTCTTTTGCTGAGAAAAAAACTTTTTAGTTTGAGTAAGTCCCATTTGTTGATTCCAGTTATTAACTTTTGTGCTATGGGTGTCCTATTGAGGAATTTGGAGCCCGACCCCACCGAATGTAGATCGTAGCCAACTTTTTCTTCTATCAGACGGCGTGCCTCTGATTTGATATCAAGCTCCTTGATCCATTTTGAATTCACTTTTGTGCATGGCGAGGGAAAGGGATTCAGTTTCATTTTGTTGCATATGGATTTCCAGTTTTCCCAGCACCATTTGTTGAAGATGCTATCCTTCCTCCATTGCATGCTTTTAGCCCCTTTATCAAATATAAGATAGTTGTAGTTTTGTGGATTGGTTTCTGTGTCCTCTATTCTGTACCATTGGTCCACTGGCCTGTTTTGGTACCAGTACCATGCTGTTTTTGTTACTATTGCTCTGTAGTATAGTTTGAAGTCTGGTATCGCTATACCGCCTGATTCACACTTCCTGCTTAGCATTGTTTTTGCTATTCTGGGTCTTTTATTTTTCCCATATGAATTTCATGATTGCTTTCTCTATTTCTACAAGAAATGCCGTTGGGATTTTGATAGAATTTGCAGGGAAATGGATGGCATTAGAGCAGATTATGCTAAGTGAAGCTAGCCAATCCCTAAAAAACAAATGCCAAATGTCTTCTTTGATATAAGGAGAGTAACTAAGATCAGAGTAGGGACAAAGAGCAGGAGAAGAAGATTAACATTTAACAGGGAGGAGAGGTGGGAGGGAAAGGGAGAGAGAAGGGAAATTGCATGGAAATGGAAGGAGACCCTCAGGGTTATACAGTGGAGGGGGTAGAGAGAGAGGAGGGGAGGGGAGGGGAGAGGTGGGGAGGGGGGAGGGTGGAGGATGGGAAAGGCAGTGGAGCACAACAGACACTAGGATGGCAATATGTAAATCAATGGATGTGTAACTGATGTGATTCTGCAATCTGTGTATGGGGTGAAGGTGGGAGTTCATAACCCACTTGAATCAAAGTGTGGAATATGATATGTCAAGAAATTTGTAATGTTTTGAACAACCAACAATAAAAAATTTAAAAAAAGTTACATTCTTTGCATTTCAACATGTGACATATGGCAAAGATAAAATGGTATGGTAGAATGTGTAGAAGACAAGGTTGACTTATAAGAGCAACTTTGTCATAATGAAAGTTAATATTTAAAAATTTATGTTTTCTCTCAAAAATTTCTTACCTTATGAAAATTCAGAAGCATTTCTGTTTGGTATTTAACATTTCACTAAATATTAGCTTTGAATATATGATCATTGTTAAATATATATCTTCCTTTACCGATAAGATGCATTGAAAATCTAAACAATATTAATAATTCTGTGCAATGGTACACAAATTGTTTTCTTAATCTCCACATCAGTGGGTATATAGTTAGTTTAGTTTAGAAAATGCTAATGGAAAAATTAGCACTTTGAATCTTGGTATTCTTCTTTTGGCTCCATGTTTAACTTTTTATGAACTGTCTGGTTGTTATGCATATGTATGTTTCAACAACAGTGTATAAATTAAATGAGTCCACACATAAGTTAATAAACAGAACACTCTATGATGTTCCGATTCAAATGTTGTATCATTTTGTCCAGGACTTATGGGTATAGAACTACTGAATCCATCTGAAATTTTTAAAGGGAACAAAAGTATTATAGAAAAGGTGTATATAGAACTTCACTAAATATGTGATTTTCTTACACATTTTTTTATTGTTGGGGAACATTATTATATAGTACTTCCCCAAACCAAAAAATAAATTTATCATTGTCCATGTATATTGATTTGATAAATTATAGGTATACTGAGGATGGTTTACAAAATTGCAATCACAAAACAGCTGCTAATTTATATAAAAATATCATTCACAAAAATTTCAATATATTTATGGTTTTGCCCTAAATATATTTAAATAACTTATTAATCATAATGTAGAAATTTAACATGACTTCAAAGGGAAAATTTTAGAGACTGTGAGGACATAATTGAAAATCAAAGTAAAATAATCAAGATGTAACCCTTAACCAAGTTCATAAATTAATTATGATGATATCTTTGCAACTTTTTAAGGTTTAACAATGTGAATTAAATGGAGAAATGCAGATGTTCATTATCAGCATATGGTTTTTCAAATGTGTATATATTCTTTTCAAATGCTTTGGTCTTTAAATGGCAGTTAGTCTCTTGAACTTAGGGAATTCAAACAACCATTAAATTATATGCCAATTGGCTTATTATATGGAAATACTATAATTCATATGTTTAAAATATGAGGAATAAATTTTTGTTCCTTTAAAAAATGCTTTCATGGGCTAGGTTTTTGGCTCAGGGGCAGAGTGTTTGCCTTGCACATGCGAGGCACTGGGTTCAATCCTCAGCACCATGTAAAAATAAAAACAAAGATACTGTGTCAATGTATAACTAAAAAAAATATTTTAAAAATGCTTTCACATGGCTATTCTCTTTCACTAAAACTATCTTCAAATAATAAGCTTCTTTTTTTCCTCAAGGGTACATGTCCTTCATAAGCAGAGGGATTTTACAATAACAGAAACTCTTGATTAAACTTATATGTAGTATTTGAATAATCCTTCAGTGAAACAAGAACTTCAGATTCAAAATTTGTTGGTCTACTTTTTGTACCTATGACCAAAGTACCTGACAAGAACAATTAGAGAAGGAAAAGTTTATTTTGGTTGATGGCTTTGGAGCCCTCATTTCCTGATCAGTGAATTGTATTGCTGTGGGTCTGAGTTGAGGCAGAACATCATGGTGAAGGAATATAATGGATAAAAGTTGCTCAGCTCATGAAAGTAGGAGAGAAGGGGTGGGGAGAAAGGAAGAGGCCAGGGATGGTTATAGTCTAAGACCATACCCCCAGTGAACTTCTTCCTCCAGCCAAATCCCACATGCCTCCAGGTACCACACACTAGTCCATTAAGCTATCAATGGATTAATCTCTAGTTTTTCCAATAGTAAATTTTGATTACAATGCTTAGGAATCAATTTTGACAGTGAAAGGCATTCATTAAGTGGTATTATTAAATGAATTCCACATGCTCAGCTCCTGGCTTACAAAAGATAAATTAAATATTTTTGTCAACTTTCTAAGAGATTATAGTTTTTAAGCAAATGATTTAAATTAAAAAGTAAGCATATGAGAAATGGATATTAATTAAAATTACAACAGGAGTAAATTTGATTAAAGGTCTATGGATCTTAAAGTAGAAAAAGTTAACTAGCCAGATAAATCAAATATCCATAGAGAAAAGTTTTGTTTTTATTTAAATCTAACATAACTTTGATTTCAAAATTAATTGATCAACAAACATTTCATAGCTTCCTTGTATTTATTATTTTTGAACATTTTCCTTGACAAGGAAACTACTTCAACATTATTATCCTGCTATTTAATTTTAATTTGTTAGCTCCAAATGGAAAACAAACAAAACAATAAAAAAACTGAAAATATTAGTAGAAATCATTGTATTAGTTAAAAGAAGATGAATAAAAGAAGTGGGCATTACCATTTTAGATTAATTGAACAAATATCCAGTGTCTATTTTTAGTTCATAATATTAATTCTACTTAAGAAAATATTCATATATACTTTGATAGACAAATGTGAGACAGAAGATAAGGGATGGATGGATAGATAGATAGATACCCTCTTTCTCTGATGTCTGCCATATTCATAAGAATCTTCTGGAGTGAAAATTGAGTAAAGTTTATTCTTCTATAATTTGTCTAGTAATGAAATCTCTCATTTTGAGATTCCAGCACATGAATCAACTTATACTTTTATCCACACTTATTTGTTTCTTTGAAGGCAACCAGTGGATTTTATTACCTGATTGTGAGATACATAGGTGAGAGAATAGATAAATGAATGGATAAGACAAATGCATCAGGAATGTAATCTTATCTCTACACTACTATCAGTGTCATAGTTTAAATAGAGAATATGAATTGAAAAGTGATTAGTGTGAAAATTATTTCTGTGCTATTTAACAAATATTAGCTAGCCCTCTACTAAGACCTTGATCCTAACATCAATTATGCTATATACTGTTGGGTCACTTTGTGCAAGGTGCTAGAACAAACACAATTCTAAACCTGAGTTTTGTATTTCATAAACCGCACAGAATAATGCCAGTTGTGTAGCTTGTGTGAGTGTGCTTCTTTTGCTTTGTTTTGGTTTAGTTTTGTGTTTTTCAGAAGTTGTTTAAAATAAACTACTTCTACAGAACAATTAAAAAGGAACTATCAAGCTCTTTGTTGCTCATAGGTTCATTTTATTTTGCTTTTCATTTTTATACACTTGAAATCATATTTTATCTTTCCATTTGCTTTTCCTTCACCTCTCTCCATCTCCTTTGCTCTGGGCACCTAATGTTCTAATTGATATAATTCTGACTAAGGCCTTTCTTTCAGCAATTTGGGATAGGAAGAAGAAAATGCCAGAGAGATAATTTAAAAATAAGTTCAATGGGAAACTTTGATGCATGAAGAGTTAGATTAAAAACTAAGTATGATAACCATAAACTAGTGGACTATGTGTAAAGGAAGAATTTGACCAGGTGCTAGACAACCTGCCTTGCTCAGTCATCAACAGTGAGAAAATAATCTGAAAAGAAAATAAATGGAAAAAGATTAGGAGTGCAAAGTTAAGCACAACATAGATACACAAATAGGATACACTTCTGTTTGGAAGGTGTAGGAAAGCATTTGGAAAGGAGACGTATAAAAGGAATAGTAGGATAGAATTATGAATAGGAAAATGATTGGAGGTAAAGCATAAAAATACAGGTCAGAGTACAGTTAACAATAAGGAAGCAAATTTTTTGCAGGATGAAATTTTCTCTAAAAGTTTTATATTAATTGCCAGGTAACTTAATAAGTGTACTTTTATTTCCCCTAGGTGACAATTCAGGAATAGAATTGAAATATTTGATAAACAGTTGAACTCAGATATGTCATGAAAATAGTTCCTAAATACAGTAGATAAATTCTCAAATGTACACACATGCTTCATGTGGTTGTACAAATAAATATCAAAAGTTAATAAAGCAATATTATATTGATTTTAGTATATTTTTTCTATAAATAATATAGTCAGTCACACATAAAATAATTAAAGTAAGAAATACATAATTATGTTTCTGAAATATAAAACAAGAAAACTTTTACTGCTCTGATAGGTGAGTAATATAATTCAAAATGCTATTTTCAAACAGGCCAGTGAGTTTGCCCTGGGTCCTGCATATGTTCCTGTCTAATTCTTCATCTTTTTAAAAAAAATTAACTAAACAAAATTAAGTATCTTTACCTTGTTAATATTTTGAACATGGCGTTTTTTAGTATATTAGTTAATCTGTGTGAATATTAATCTTTTTAAATGGCATATCTGTGTTCTCTGCAATATGCAAATTAGCTGGTTTTCAGAAGCAATTGCACATATAAAAGACAGAATATTAAATAGAAAGTACTTATTACTAGATAAATCATGGTACCTTCAAATATTTTTTATTAAAAGGAAGGTTTTGATTAAAACAAAGAACATGGGGAAAGAGTATAAAAAGTGAATTTGAGTATGTTGACAGGAGTGTATTAAGGAACCTTATGAAGATTATAAGGCTTTTGTACATTATCTTTGGAAACTTGAAAAAAAATGTCAAGGCATTTTAAGTTATGAGAAGACAAAATGACATTTGTATTTCAAATATAGAGTATAGATATGGTTTGGAGAGCAAATTATAGGATAAATTTGGAATTAGTTAAAAGGAAAGACTAATAGAGTTACAGGTTCATCAAAGATTCCAGTTTAGGTCAGAGTAGTTGGCATGCATGAAGAAAAAAAATATATCATTTAAAACATTTGGAGTTGCAGGTAAACAGAAATTTAAACGTGATTTGGCTTAGTTGAATAGATAGTGTGTTAGCTTATATTTTACTACCAGAGATATTTTTGAATCTTAGAAAAGTCAATAAAATGTGAAAGCACAATTTCCCACATTTGCCTTTCTTTTTTTCTTACTACCATAAAGTAGGTATGAAGTATGCTCCTAAACTTTATATATGGGTTTCTGAATGGACTCAGGTAGTAATTCAGTTACATCAAGGATTCATTTGTTGCAGGATAACCAAGTGTGAGTTACTTCTTCAAACTAAAACATTCTTCAGCAATATTTACTTATCTAAACCATAAAGTGTAGTGATTCATATATGACTACATTTATTTCTTGATAGATAACTTTTACTTGAAGTATTTTGTGAAGCTCTTCAACTAAATGAAATGAGTGCAATTGCTCTTTGTCCAAAAAATTTAACTTTTTTAAAAGTTTGACTAATTTTACTTGGTATTATATTAAATCTAAAGCAAAAGAAAACTCGTTAGTATTGTGAAATAAATAATATCAAGGGTTTTATAATCACAGATAGTTGTCCAGTTACCAGGAAAAATTAGTCATGGCAAGTTCAGAATTACAGTAAGAAACTCAAATCAGACCTGGGAAATATATTTACAAAAAAAAATTACTTTGTTACCTTTTAAGAGAAAATAAATCTCATAATGTATGGCAAAATAGGACTGATGAAAAGAGATGCTCAAGGATGAAGTATTTTGGGTAAAATTAAATTTCAGTTACTCCAGTGTATTGGAAGAAGAAAAAGGAGTGGTAATATACATGTTCTACATTTATCAAACCCCAAGTGTTCAGTTTGCCCTGGATCATGTATGAGAAAAGAAATAAACAAATCTTGAAAAAGGCTAAGTAACTAATTAACCTTGGATAGTAAAATAAATTTTAATAAAATTAATATTACCAAAAGTGTTATTAAAGATCTGCATCTTCTGCTGTGCCATCTTAGGTCTTGTGGTCCTGATTTACTTCCTTGGCAATGAATGAGGAATAATATACTTTTCTGAGGATTCATGGAAGGATCTGTTGACAGAACATTTGATATATTTGATAAACTGTTAATTCCCACTTAAATTTCAGAAATTCCAATTTTAACTCCAATGTTCATAGTAATGCAATTTTGAAATGCAGTAGAGACATAAAACCAGACCCCCTCCAAAAGTAAGGGAATATTCACAGAGGTGCTGAGGCATAGACACACTTTGAGTTAATAGACTTAGAAAGTGTCTAAACCATTTCTTTTTAAGCAATATTAACAAATGTATTAAGAGTGGCTGGGTTTGTAGGTCAGTGGAAGAGTGTCTTGCACATGTGAGGCACTGGGTTCAATCCTCAGCACCACATTAAAAATAAACAAATGTATAATATGTCAAGATCATTGTATTGTCTTGAGCAACTAGTAAAAAATAAATAAATAAAATAAGGTTGTGTCCTTCTACAATTAAAAATATTTTTAAAATGTATTAACAAGAATAAGAACAACAAAACAACCTGTGGAATTTTCTTAGCATTTATCACATTATTTCTTCTAAAAGCTCCAACAGAGGCAAAGTAATTTGTCTTTTCTAAAGATTTTAATCTCAAAGACTTTTTATTGTATATTCATTTGAGAGAAATACTTGAATGAATGGAATTAAACTAACATATCTTTTCTCATGTCTTATTTGATATTACCAGGTTGAGTATTTTAAATATTTACTTGCCACAGCATTTTAAACATTATTATCACCAGTACTCATAATAATATTAAATAACTTGAGTATAGCAATGAAATCATTATTGTTATAGAATTAATTCAGATAATCAAATATATTTAGAACTACATGCCTTTTTACAACTAGGAGTTAATTATATTTCAAAAAATAATGTCTATTTTTGTGGTATCTGCATAATGACATAGTTGTGTCATTTTAAACTAAATTTGTAATTTCTTACCGTTTTAGTAATTCATGCAATTTCTCTGTAATTTTGAAAATGTTTGTAATAAGTATATACAAATGAGCAAAAGCTCATTTTTATGTAAACAGAGTAATTAGTAATCTCAAATTCTCTTAACTCTTAAAATACATATGCTTAGAGAAAAATTTTAGCTTACTGCTTTGAAAACATAGCATGTAAATGAGATTCAAGAAGGGATTATATAAGAAATGTTGGAGGATATGATACTGAATTTCTCTTTTTTTCTCTATGATAATAAAAAAGACAAATTATGACAATGTTCATTTGAATAGAAATAAAAGCAATTGATATTAATACAAGAGAATAAAAATGTATGTAGTTGGTCACAATTCAAATCTATTCTTCCTTTCTCTTGGGGGAAGTGTCATTCTTATATATGCTCATTAAAATTTAATTGGAATAAAAATGTACTTTTTATGCTCATCCCTCAGAGTATTGAAAATATTAAGTATATCTCTAAATACCAAGCTATAGTCAATTACAAGTCATATTTTTGATCTGTGAACATTTTACTTTGGATATATCAAACTTTGACTATATTTTAGAAAATAACTTTAAATCTCAAAGATAGAATGTTAATGAAAAGAGCACAAATGTATCTTTTGTTTTATTCTATTTTCATCCTTTGGTACATTTAGTGACCATTTCCAACATGGAAATTCACATTGTCTTGGTGCATTTTATTTATGTCTGTTATTTATTAATGTTTTATTTCTATACAGTTTCTCTACTTTCCATTATTTTTTCCTGCAATATTCTTTTTTAGGATTGATATGTTATTTTTGCCTTTTCTGTTACATAGGATGTATAAATCAGGTGTTAAAAGGTACAATATATTGTACAAGTGAGCACCACTTTCTGTAACTGAACAGGCAAAAAAATTACACTAAGCATCAGAATCTGGCAGTATTCTGTTGGGAAAAATGACTAAGATGGGTTTAAGTAGATTAAAACTATTAAATCACATCTAATATTTGATACTACATGATTCAATACATCTATAAAACACAATCATACAAAATGTGTTAACATCAAAGAATACAACCAAAATTAAGATAGCAATTAAAACCTATACAACTTTTTTTCTATCTATCTATCTATCTAGGTACAGGAGAATACTTTGAAGTATGCACATAACTTTGCTTGAGGTAGATTTTCTTTTAAAAGAATGAGCAGTTATCAACCTCCAGAAAAATCACATATAGCGTTACTAAGCATATCCTCCAAAAGTGTATAATATGCACACTTGTAAAGTGAAAATTTTTAAAAATTGTAAGCAACATGTGAGATTCATATTTATATTATTTTAAAAAATATTTTTATAGTAGAGGAACACAATACCTTTAATTTTTAATGTGGTGCTGAGGTTCAAACCAATGCCTCACATGTGCTAGGAAAGAGCTCTACCAACTGAGCTATAAACCCAAGCTTCTTGTTTAGAAGAATGCAAAAAGAAGTCCCATTTTAGCACTGTTGTTTAAAGAACTGTCTTCTGATGCAAAGTTAATGAATTGTCTTGCTGGGACCACACTGTACAAAAACATTGTTTAAAGTTTATTTTTTTCTTTTAATTTTTGTTTTTCCATTATCAAAACCATTCTGTTATGTGTGTAGGATTCATTATTAAAATTCTTATTAGAAATAATATACAAAGTAGAGGCATATTCATTCCAATTACACTCCTGGAAGATGCTGCCCGCAGTTGAGAAGGTCTTCTCTCTTCTTTTCACTGGTTGTGATTGGCCTTCTTATATGCTAAAAGGTGAGATTTAGGGTTAGGTGACTGAGCAAACTTCTTACGAAAACCATGGAAGGGGCATCTATAGGGCCCATCTTTGTATGGATTCATACATGTGTGAGCAAGTTGAAGACCAGTGAAAACCATTTTCCGCAGCCATCAAATGTGCGCTGAGGTCCACACAGTGACCCCTGAACTGGCCCTCCAGGGTCTTGATATTCACCTGCTTCTACTTCCACTTTTGGTTGCCAGGTGTACAGGCTGCTAGCAGGTGCACTGTTCCCGCCGCCTAGGTGACTCTTCTGGGGGCTGCTCATGCTGCCAAGGTGACCAGTGTCTCCTCGATGTAGTCGTTATGCTGCCCACATCATGCATCTGCACCAGAGTCACGACCCTGGTGGTGCTGCACCAGGGTCAAGTCCTCGGTGACCAGGGACTGCAGCGCGATCACGGGCTGGCTTGTTGTTAGTGATGGTGATGGCTTGCCCCTGGCAGCCACACCACTGTGGTCAAGGCTGCTGCTGTAGCCACCTTCATTCTCGTTCTCTCCAACAGGGTAGTTTCCATGGTCTCCACCTTTATCTTTATGCAGCTCCAGGATCTCAGCCAGCATCTCCGTGGCCCTGTAGAGGGTGTGGTAGGCAGGCCAAAGGGAATGAAGACAACAAGAGGACAGGTGTGGGGAGCGGTAGGGAGAGGGGAATGCATGGTGGCTGGGCTCCTGGCCACCCTGGGCCACCCTGGCCCCAAGCTCACTAGGCCACAACTCATCAGGCTCCTGCCTATTTGCGCAAGGCCTTGGCCGCCCTACCCCTCTTCTCTTGCTGGGCATCCTCCTATCTTCCATTATTGATAGTCTTAGTATTCAGATATTGACTGTCATGTCAGTTTTCCATTTCTTCTAAGTAAGAACTGGTCCAAATTGTAATTGAAAACTCTGTTTATGGATACTCTCATACCTCTTGGTTTGGGCTATGTAATGAACTTTAAATGGTCTGTTGTTGATGTGTAAATTTTTATTCTTTTTTTCTTGCTTACATTTTGGACAGTTATCCTCAAATCTATCTGGTTTTCTATAATTCACAGGATCTAAAGGATCATGTCCAAAGCATAAACTTCAGTCCTAAGTCTAGACCAGGAAGAGAGCATGGAGTTGAGAATTATAAAATATAATGGAGATAAACACAAACACATACACACATACATACACATACACACACATATATATTTAGCTAGTCCTAGATTTAGATTTTTAGATTTCTCAGGTCCTTTCAGTACTTGGTGCATCTGAACAATCTTCACAATTTCTCTAATGGTGTTTCTTCTCTTAAATTCTTGCTAGTTCATTTATAATGCTACAAATACTATATCAGTGATTTTATTGGAAGCACTGAGGACTGGTGTCTGTTTAAAAAGATTACCATCATTTACTTGAAGCATCCTTTAATTTTAAAAGTGTGAAATATAATTTATTGTTAATGTTGTACTTAAAAAGGAGAAGTATCATTTCCAAGTCAGGATACTGGAGAAATCTTGGGCTAAATTCAATATTAAAAATTTGTAATCAAATACATATAATTACAAAATTGTGTTAGCCTTATTGATGATTATGGAAATGAATAAGAGATTCTACTCCCAAAGGCCAGAATTAGCATTAAGGAGATTTGATAACTATTATAAAGTGATTAGAATGTAAGGAGGACAGAAGGAAGTACTAATTGGTTCATGGGGCTGAAGTATTGAATACATGTGGAGGTTAGGAGTTGTGGCTGGAAGAAATGCAGGTAAGGGCTCTTTTCCTGCTGGGAATTGCTATCCTCATTATATTTTCTTAGAAAGCTAAACCCTCAGGTAAAAAATGGTTTATCAATTCACATGGATATGACCCTATTTAGCATAAATCCACCAAGGAATATCTGAAATTCTAGTGACAACATTGGGGAACTTTTCCTATGAATTCCTATTGATAAGAAAGCAAAATTCCTATTCATAAGAAAAACCAATTCCTATGAATATGATTATTCATCTAAGACACTAATAAAACACTAGTAATAAACAAATGATAAATTATTCACATATGTAGATATTGTTCCACCTACCCTTTATTCTTTCCATCCCTTTTCCATCTGCATTCTTCTTCCTTTGTAAGAATCTTATTAATAGGTATAACCCTTCTATTTTGTTTTCTTGTTATAGGAATAAACTGTGGTATTTTAATGTATAATTTGATGGGGTTGCCATGGATTTGAATTATTGCTTAAATCAGACATACAAACACTGTTTTGTTTATAAATGGAATTTCCCTGAACTTAAACTTTCTTCCCAACTTCAAGAATAAATAAAATAGTATGTTTACAGAAAGTATTCCAAATCTGTACAAAGACCTCTTTCTCAATTTTTAGAAATTTTTATTCCTTTTTGTCCTTTCCTTAGGAAACCTTGTTGTGTTATGTACACTAAAGGGATATTCATCCTAATCAATACTGAAGAATTTCCAAAAGACAGAAAAAAGTTTTATACATTTAAAACAGTAGCTCAGAAGGAAATGTTTAACAGTTAACTTTGCATATGAGAGTAGAAGCCTCACATCCATAAACACCAAATGGCACACACAGATGAGATGATTTTATCACATCAGCCTATGTGCTCTGAACATTTTTTTTCTCTTTTTTTTCATTTTTTCTTCTTGTATCTTGTACTTTTTTCCTCTTGTACCACCTTAGTGTACTTCAGCATATCTTAGAGCAGTTATGTTCAATCTGTTCGTGTCTCCCTGCCTATATAATTCCATTCAGGAATTTTATTTTGATACCTTAAAAATAGCCAAAGCAATATGAAATACATGCTCATAAGAAAAATATTTAAATTGTTTTGGTTTTCTTTCATCTAGATCTGTGATGTCTGAAAAAATAATACACTATTTCCTTGATTAAATGTAATAATTCACATATTTCATCATAAAGAAATTAGATTATATATAATAATGAATATCTTTTTTCTACTATTCATAAAGATGAAATAATAAAATGCCTATATTGTTTAATACAGTGATAAGGTTATAATATGTGCATATTTGCACATTTCACATATTTAAATAAAGACATACTTGAATTTTAATTCAAAAGTTTATAATTGATAAAAATGACAATAAATAGAAAATTTGAGACAGTGTAATTTTTTGAAGCTCAGGAAATGTGATTCTTTCTTGCTTAAATTCATCATACACACATTATTTTAAATAATAAATCATTAAATTGTATTGAAAAATAAAATGATTCTGTTCATAAAATTATATGATTAAGTCAACTAAAAACTCACTTGGATTTTTTTGGAAAGTAGAATTTAGGTGTTTTTCTGTAAACTGTGTTAAGTTACCCTGTATCTAAGTATGAGAATCTGTTATATTATCTAACTGTTAACTACTTGAACTTTTGACACATTACTAAGTTATTTTGAGCAAAGTGCCTTTAATAAGTTACTTTCAAAAAAATTTTATTACTAATACTTGTTTTAAATACATTGTCTGTAACAATTTTCCCTTTGTTTTTATGGATTCTTTCTCTGAAACCCCTTGATTTGTTTTACTAAAGTTCCTTTATTAAGATCTATCTATTTTTGTGTTTTCTGTAGTTGTCTTGACTAAAACCATATACTGGGTGCCCCTAATGACTGGCACTGACTTCGTGGAACAAGTCTGTTGGTTGCTGTTTAATAATTCAGCAGGACTTAGTTGTCACTGTAAAGTGATAAACGTTTTTGACCTCTGTCTCAGGAGAGAGAGAGAGAGAGAGAGAGAGAGAGAGAGAGAGAGAGAGAGAGAGAGAGAGAGAACAGGGAGAGTGGAGAGAGAGAGAGAGGTTAGGATTTCCTTAGATGATTTAATTTTTAAAAGGACTAAAGTAGCATATTTCTGAGTTAAAAAGAAAAAAAAATTACCAAAGAGAATTTTTGAAACATCTACTTCTGCTCCACAATTACTTTTTAAATGTATTACAACAGGCATGAAAGTAAGCAAATATATCCTGCCACAATTCAGAGAATATATGAACTAGAGAGAATCAGTAAGAGTGTCAAACTCATCATCATATAAGTTCATGAAATTGGGTAAGCAGTAAAAAACAGAGCTATTGAAGAAATAATAATGTCACTTGAGGTAATGTATATGATGTCTTAGGAGAAGGCAATTTTATTTACCTCCCTGTAGATTTACTTTTATATAGGATATTAATAAAATTTTAGAATACAAAAATTATAAAATTAAGTATTTTTTAAGAATTCTCAACTTACTCTTGTGGGGTTTTTTGGTTGGTGAATAGAATATGTTCTTATTTTATTTAAGCTCTATTTGTTTCTGCCTTACAAGTGAAATGTGAGTTTATGATGAAGTGGCCAAACAAGGATTTCAGGAGAATTCAATATTTCTGTTCAATTAGAGTATTTCAATATTTAAATCCTATTACAGG